>NC_045437.1:157561977-157731713 GCF_002776525.5 Piliocolobus tephrosceles
AAAAAAAAAAAAAAAAAAAAGCAAACCGATTTAAGTGGAAAACCAACATCATATGCCATAAATGAAGGCAATCATAATATGTTTTATTGGAATAAAAAAACACTGTGGTTAAAATAGAGTCAAAATACTGCTCTCCCTTTGCTCATTCTTTTATATAAAATGGGAGATTAGAGAGGCTTAGTGAGAGAGGTGTTGAAGGCATGCTAGCACCAAGCTAAAGTTTTTCTCCTTCCCTTGATCAGAAGACTGAAAAGGTATTGAGCATGGGAATAACTTTCTCACTGTGAGTCAGCGTTAGACAATGTGGCAAATGTGTCCCAACTAGAATTACCCTGCGCCACCTGAAATAACCTCCTACGAAAACGTGCCTTAGGACATATTGTTGGAAGTAGAACTGGGATAAAAGGTATGGACACTTTAAGGAGCTTCTGATAACCAGAGCTCAAACACCATCCAAGTTAGTTTTACCACAGTTTTACTATAAGAGTGCCCATTTTCCTTCATGTTCACAAATATTAAGTACTATAAACAAAATATTGAAATAGTTAAAATGTTTCAGCTTTTTGGTGTAAAATATCCAGCAGCTGAATCTTCAAAGACTATTTTCATGCTCCTCTAGCTAGTCCCTGACCCTAGGGCAGGGCTATTTTATGAATCTTTAGTTAGTAGTAAGCTTACAACAAACTGATACTGCACTTGGTTTCGCCAAGCTAAAGTAAACTCTGTAAAACATGAGGAAGTGACTTTAGCATTTGCAAATATTTCAAAATGCCTTTGTGCCAGCAAAGGTCAAACAAGGATCAGAATTGCATGGATTCCAAAGTATACTTTTGGGAAATAAGAGACCCAGAGAAGCATTACTCAAGATATAATTCACTACAAATTTTCAGCAAGTCAATGAAAAGTCTAAAAGAAATACATGTTTAAACTTTCCTATCCTGGTATAATATGCAATTGCACAAATAGGTTAGATTGTAGACTAATGCAATTGTTAATATTTCTAACATAGAAAAAGGAAAGTGTATTTTGAAGCAAGAAGAATTAATAACAATTGGAATTGTTCAGGTTATTCCCGGGCAGATACCTATGTGTACATGTGCCTGTGGGGAAAAGGTGAGGAAAAAGAGACGTGAAAAACATCCTTATGTAATCCCAGCACTTCGGGAGGCCAAGGCAGGCAGAATACGAGGTCAAGAGATTGAGACCATCCTGGCCAACATGGTGAAACCCCGTCTCTACTAAAAATACAAAAATTTGCTGGGCATGGTGGTGCACACCTGTAGTCCTAGCTACTCAGGAGGCTGAGACAGGTGAAGTGCTTGAACCCAGGAGGTGGAGGTTGCAGTGAGCCGAGATTGCATCACTGCACTCCAGCCTGGGTGACAGAGCGAGATTCTGTCTCAAAAAAAAAAAAAAAATTATTATGTTTGGAAGGAGGTTATTGGTTCTGATTTTTGTGAGAGACAAAAATACAAGTTTATCTAAGCTTAAGAACTAAATGATGGCCTATTGTAAGATATAGAACTTCCAACTCACTGAATAAAAAGAAGGAAAGATGAAACACAGGACAAACACACTTTGATGAATCCATAGAGTCACAAGGAAAAAAAAATTGCATGATAAATACACGGCAAAACAAGATGGCAAAAATAAGACCACATTTATCAGTGATCAAAGTAAGTAAGAATGAATTAAATTCCATTATTAAAAGATCAAGACTTTCACCCTAAATGCCCATGAATGGAAAATGGATAAATTATGGTACATATTGCACTTTAATGGATGTGTATGTGTGCGTATGTATGCATATGTGTGTGTATACACCATAGAAAGAGGCCCATGAGTTTCAGCTTAGAAAGTTGTAGAAAAATATTTGTATAAGCATAGGAAAGGGTCCAGAAAAACACCCCAATATGATATCTGTGGTTGCCTAAAGAGAGCGTTTTACCTATGAGTTTCAGTTTAGAAAGTTGTAGGAAAATATTTCTATAAGCATAGGAAAGGGTCCAGAAAAACACACCCCAATATGATATCTGTGGTTGTCTATAGAGGCTGAAATGGACGTTCCTGTCTCACTTTACAAATGTCTACACTGTTTGAATCTATTACAAAAGCATAAGACCAAAGGAGCATGAAAAAACAAATGTAATAATAAACGTAATAAAACGGAGCAATAAACGTAAGGGCAGGATCAGTGAAATAGAGGACATAGAGGACCAAAAAAAAGGTGGTTAACAAAACCCGAAGTATTTACTTGAAAGTAGACAAACCTCTAGTGAGACTGATCAAGAATAACTGACACAAGATTTTTAAATAATGAGATTACAGAAAAAGGAAGAAATGACAAATAAAACAGACATTTAAAAATGTATAAAGAATAATATAAATACATGATAACACATTTGAAAATACAGATGAAATGAATACATTTCTAGAAAATAAAAATTACCAAATTTGGCACAAAAAATGTGTATAACTACTTAAGAGACTCAAATAATTTTGAAACCTCTTCCCCATAGAGTTTCAGACCCAGAACATTTTACAAGTGCCTTCTACTAACTTCCAAGGAGCAGAAAATCTCTATCTTAATGGAGTTGCTTTAGAAGATAGAAAAAAAGAGAAAACATTGCCCAACTTAAGGTTACTTAATTTTGAAATGCTAAATATGGACTGTACAAATAAAGAAAAATACAGGATAGTTTCACTTAAAAACATGGATGTTAAACTCCTAAATATTACCTAATCAAATGCAAAAGTATATTACAAATACATCACGATAAAGTAATTCACTGCATTAGTCGATTGTGGAAGAGGTTACTAGTACTCACCAGTCTCTCTGTTCTCTTCCTCCTGGGAACACCACCAGGCTACATTTCCCAGCCACCTTACAATTAGGTGAGACCCATGAGACTAGTTCATGCCAATGGAATGTGAACGGAAGTGCATCTAATTTTCTGGCTCATGAAAACAGCAGCATTTTCTTATTTGATTTTTTTTTTTTTTTAGATGGAGTTTAGCTCTCGTTGCCCAGGCTGGAGTGCGGTGACGTGATCTTGGCTCACTGCAACCTCTACCTCCCAGGTGAAAGCAATTCTCCTGCCTCAGCCTCCCGAGTAGCTGGGATTATAGGCATGTGCCATGACGCCCGGCACATACTAAAAATACAAATAATTATTCGTATTTTTAGTAAAGATGGGGTTTCTCCGTGTTGGTCAGGCTGGTCTCAAACTCCCAATCTCAAGTAATCTGCCCGCCTCAGCCTCCTGAAGTGCTGGGATTACAGGTGTGAGCCACCGTGCCCAGCAACAGCACCATTTTCTAAAAGCAATCAGTACTCAACACCATCCCGGGGTAGAGCAGCGGGGGACCCCATGTTTTAAAACTTAGGACCTTAGACCATCTTTGTCAAATTCAGATGGTTTTATCAAAGTTAAGATCATTCAAGTTTTGTTTCAGTAATGGGTCTTATGATCAGATCTGTGTGATTAGGTTGAATTCATTATTATTGAGACAAAAATTGAGTTAAAGGGGATTCTTGGTATTGGCCTGCAAAAGCTGACATTACTTAAATGTAAGTTAAGTGCCTGATGATTTAGTCACTTTACTCTTAGCTCTTAGCTCTTTCACTCATCTGTCCTTGTTCTGCACAACCTGCCTTATGGGTAACTTGAATACATTATTTTCTCTCCTCAGGGGATGGGGAACGCCTTAAGTGCAGGGGCTGTTTCCACAGCGCTGGGGGGGAGGGGTGGGGCGGGGGGAACCCCTTCCTGCACACCAAGAATGAGTTGTCTATACTTGATAAAGGACAAAGACGAGGTGGCACGCATCTTTCATGCTTCTGCTGGCAGATGCAGTGGACTGGAAATTTCCTGGTGTGGGAGGGACTCCGTCTGTGAGTGCACCTATCCCTGACCATCTATGCTAGCCCTGGGATGGGGGCCCCAGCAGAGTGAGGCCCTGACTTCACATGGACAGGGCCGGGGCAATAGGGCCACATCCTGGCCTCGTTGCTCTCCATGCCTGCGATCAAGGGAGATGAGCTGCCAGCTTGCTTGGTCAGGGAACACTTGGAAGGCACCCCAAGCGTCCCCAGGTGCACCAGATCTAGGAAACTTACGCAAACTCCACGAGGGATGGGGTGGGGCCCAGTGGGAAAAATGAGTCTGACAGGTCAGAGGGAGTAGACTATGAGCTCAGGTTAGGCATTCTGCTCGGTATTTTACGTACACCCTCCCACTTTTGATTTTTACCAACACCCAGGGAGGTCGGTGCTCTACAAAAAGGAAAGGTGTGCTCAGGTGGCCCGACTTGCCACGGTCCCAGCTCGACCCCGGGCTGCTAGCCCCTTGGCACGCTTGTCTGAGGCCTCCCAGGTCTTCCAGCCCGCCCTGGAGGCTCAAAGCCACGAAACCCAGGGGTGCCTAGTCTCAGGCCCTCCCCGCCCCCACGGCAGAACCCCAGACCCTGCCCGGGTCAAACGCCTGGCGTCGGGCCCGCCGGGTCCGCAAGGAGGAGCCCGCGAGGCGGCCGCGGAGGGGCTGCGCTTACCTCGCCCGGCGCGGGCGCCCCAGGGCCTGCGCTCCAGGCTGGCCGCCGCCGCATTCTGCGCCCCTCGTCGGGAACGGCAGCTGCGCCTGTCCTGGACACAACCACTTTCATTTTCCTCAACTACATCGGCAGGAAAGCGAAAGCGAAAACCTCCGGGAGGCGGGACCGGGGCCGAGCGCGGGCCGGCAGCCAGAGGCGGGGGCCCTGGGCTCGGGTCTGCGCGTGGCCTGCCCGGTGGCGTTCGGGGTGGAGCTCGGTCTCGCCGAGTGCCCGAGAGCGAGTCCGCCGCGCACACCTGCCTCGGCGGGACCCGGGCCCGGGCTGGACGGGAGGCTGGGCAGGCCCGCGGTAAGCGGAAAGGCGCCCGCGGCTCTCTCGCCGGACCAGGACAGGTTCCTCCATCTGCCCTTCATTCAGCGTTTACTTGAGCCTGTGGCTGGCAGCCGGCCCGGGACCTGACCGCTGGCGGCGCTTCGGGCTCTGGCCTGAGGAGGCGGGTGCCAGCCTGAGCAGCTGGGACCAAGCCTCTGAGGAGTCCTCGTTGGAGGGAACTTGACCACGAGGTACCAGGCATCTCATCTGGGGTCAGCGGAGAACCCAAAAGTCAATGATCTCGGTGAAATGGGGGTCCCTCCATCCGAGAAGAGAAACTGGAGCAGCAAGCCTATGGTTTGGACTCCCTGGTCTAAGCGGTGCCCATCAATATCTAAACATTTAGAGATTCCAGGGTTCAGTGTCTGGCCATCTCTTGTTGTTAGTGATTTGGGACAAAATATTCAAGTAGTTAGACTTAGTTACTTCCCCTGTGGGATGGGAATAATAATCATACCTACCGCCAGAATTTTAGGAACGAACAATAGAAGGAAAAAATACTTAAAATTTTCTGTCAGCCTCTAGGTAGGTTCCTTGAGGGCAGCAACCAAGTCATTATTTACCTGGATGCTTGATAGACATTCTCCAATGGCCAGTGCATCAACTTGGAGCTATCTCCATGATAACAGGTTAGTTGTTAAGGTTTGGACAATATTTTCTGGAGTTTAAAGACTGAGGAAGCCCTGAAATTTTTTTTGGAAGGTGTCTCAAACTTAGCCTGACAGCCCCTACAATTATGCCATGGAACCTGGTTTTTGTTAGAGCAGAGCACGGCCACAACGTTTAATGGACATTCCTATAGCAGTGTTCAGCGCTGGCCACTGAGGTCTGAAGATACTTTTTTGCAAGCATTTCTATTCACTTGCTTTTAGAAAACATTGGCAAGACACCATACTCCAAACACAATTTGCCCTGTGTGTACGTTTGTTGCAGAGCAAACATTAAAGTTTTTGCCACAGAGCAAACATAGAGCAGTCTGTTATAACTGGAACAAGAAACCCAAATAAACTATTAAATCTGCCCAGAGTCACTTTGGTTTACCTGTTTGTAATTTGGGCACATTCCCTGCAAGATGGAGACCCTGGTCTGTGACTGATGTAGGGGCTTGTATGTGTTCTTGCAATAGTTCCCTCAAGAGCAGGTGGGAAAGTGGGGCAGGCCAAACGATGACCTTACAAAAACAACAGCCTATTTCTCTGTCCAGAAGATGATACTTTTAGTCTGTAGTATGAAGGAAAAAGAAAAACAAAACAAAAAAGGCAAATCTTGGAGCCTTTTCCTCCTTATAGGACAATTCTTGACTCCAAGATAGCAAAGTAGAGTTAAATCTGCTTCTGCATAAAAACTATGTTTGGGAAGATGAAGATCAGGAAAAGATGGAAGAGATATAAGAAGATAAGTCAAATCCTGGTTACCGTTTATAGACATCACACATGTGAACAGAGAGCATCAGGAGTTGAAAGCCGGCCTGAAGTCTTTCATCTTGGCGACTTCCAAAGGTTTTGTCCTTGACTTTGTGGGACCAAAAATCTCATCTGACTTCCAGTGTTCCATAGTTGATTAGCACTGTTGCATAAAGTCAGAATACCAATTTATAGATTTCATTCACTTATTTGCTACAGAGGTGCTCTGCTAAATGCATTACTTGCATTACCTCATTTAATTCTCCCTACTATCATGTGGTGTATTATAACCTATTTATTTTTCATTTGGGAGAAAAAAAGATGAAGGAAATCCCAAGGTCACATAGTTACTATGTATATTAGTGGCAGGGTTTGAATCAAGGCCATCTGATCCCAAAATCTACAGCTTAGCCATTCCTGTTAGAAGCAAGACTGTCAGGAACACAGGACTTGAGGCCACCTGATGAGTATATTCTCTTCTTGTAGCCATACAGTTTGGAGCCCAGGAGTCAGAAGGTGGCTTAGTGAGCCTAAAATCAGAATCAGAAGAGTGAATTGTCTGACTTAAACGGTTAATGATATCAGGCTTGGGCAATGTGGGATGTCTTCTTCCACAACACAGGTCAAAACCTGTAGGGAGGACTGTTCACTCATCCCTGCTGGCCTGGCCTGCCCCTCTCCCTAGATGGGGCCTGGTGGACACCATCTGTTTGTGTCGATGAGGCTCTCCTTATCAGGGTACTCAGGCCGCCCCTCCTCAGATGGATACATTTTTAGATAGAGCAAGGCATTACTGAGTAATATTACCCAGTAAGGTCTTGCAGCCCTTATTTTTCTTTATGGAGACATTTTGTGTCTTTGCTCTGATTGGCTTGATTTATAATTTAACTTCTAAAGGACAGCGTTCTATCCCACCTTTTGGAGACAGCTCTGTTTTCCTTACTACCCTTCGTGATCTAACCCTGGAACAAAAGTTTGTGCAGTAGCAAGTTCTGCAACAAGCACTTTATCCAGGCCTGCACTGATAGTCAATGAAGACACAAAAGAAGCAAAAGTCCAAGTCCAAGGCCAGTCCCAAAAGACTTTACTACAGAAGCGGGCAATGGAGGGTTGGGGGGCGGGGCACAGCTGACGATCACGCAACACAGCTGAAGAATGATATAAATGGAATGAAAGCGTGGTGCAAGCAGCATCTAACTTAGGAGTCACTGGTTAGGAAAAAAATACCTGATGTGTGATTCAGATAAAAATGAAAAAAATAACCCTTTTAGATACTTCATTCAACAAATAGTCTGTGGCAACCTCAAAATGCAGCCACCCTGCTAATGCTGGGGATTCAGTGATGAGCAAAAATAAATGTCGTCTCTGCCCTCGGGAAACACTCTTGAGTGAGGTAATAAAACAATCAAAAATTGGTCAAATATAGAATGCCATCCTAAATGCTACAGGATGCATTTGACACTGTAAGAGAGAATGCCAGAGGCGAAACTCCTCTAATAGGCCACTTGTACTCTGGGGCTTCCTGTCAGCCTGGCCAGCACTTTCTCAGAATGGCTCTGCAGTCAGAGGCTCTTCCTATCTACTCCTCCCACCTTCCCTCTCCTCTTTCACAAGGGTCAGACCTGCATTATGGTGTAAGGCTCATTCTGCTTACTCTTGCTTCTGCTCCTCTTTGTTCTTCATACGCATTTTCCCCAATAAACTCTTCCAGGTTTAATTCCACTTTGGTGTCTGCTCTAGGAGGACCCAAGCTGACACAATGATGCCCTTCCTTGACTTGGAGAACGTTGGAAAAGGCCCACGTTTTGGAAGGCTCCAATTCTGCACATGTTGGCTCAGGTGTCAGGTGAGCAAGGAAGCTCCATATCTGCTTTCCCACTCAGAAGATAATGCTTGTGCTTTGGTACTAAGCTATCAACCATGTCCTCTGTGGGAGCTAGGGTCTGGTCTTGTTTTTAAAATGCTTGTTCCATGGATAATCAGCAATTCTCAGTTTAGATCTCAATATTAGAACTATTTCCCTCTAGAAAAGCACAACGTATCAATAGCAAAAAACATCCTTTAACTTCCTTGAGGAGGAATTAAAAGTCAAAAAATCGAAAGGGGATGAGCAATTGTTCCTGAACAGCCAAAGGGAAATAATTTTACTTTGGGGGCCCTTAGTTTTCTGGCAAAAGGAAGTCTTTCTTTTTTATTTTTTTTGAGATGGAGTTTCACTCTTGTTCCCTAGGCTGGAGTGTGATGGTGCGGTCTCAGGTCACTGCAATCTCTGCCTTCCAGGTTCAAGTGATTCTCCTGCCTCTGCCTCCCAAGTAGCTGGGATTACAGGTGTGCACCACCACACCCAGCTAATTTTTGTATTTTTTTTAGTAGAGACAGGGTTTCATCATGTTGGCCAGGCTGGTTGCGAACTCCAGACCTCAGGTGATCCACCCACCTCGGCCTCCCAAAGTGCTGGGATTACGGGCGTGAGTCACTGCACCTGGCCTGGAAGTCATCTTTTATAAGTGCTCCTTAAGGAAAGAACTTACCCGTTTGGCAGCACAGATGGAAATCTATCATTGTTGGTAGAAAGAAGCTAGCACTCCAAAAGGCACTTTCACTCTGAGCTTAGCCTCCGTGAGCAAGGTGCCCTTGGAAAGCTGGGTGACAAAGGATGACCCTGTCACTGAGGTTCAGTCACCAGCAACCTGTTCTGAGTGAATCATCTGTCTGAAGGCAGAGCTCTTCAGGTCTACCGCTGGTTCTTTCCATGGAAGGAGGCTTGAACACAAATCATGAGTACTACATGAATATTTGAACATGGCACTCTATCATAGTCAAGTATGGCATTTCCTTCACCGACTGCACACCCCAGGCAGCCCATATCCATCTCATGTTGGTGTGGAGGCTGACAGTAGGCAAGTTTACATGCTTTGTTCCCAAGCTGTCAGGAAGCCCAGATACTATTAGTCTGCTTGGTCTAAAAAGAGAAAGAAGTAGGTGTGGGATTCATGAATGATGTTTTCCTGAGGGCTCTCTCTCTCATTCAAGGATGAATGAGTGAAAGTATTTGTTAAATATTTTTTTAAACTACCAAATGTACAGTGAGTGTACTACTTAAGCACCTTAGGGATAAGCCTGTCTTTTCCCCCAAAGGTAGTTACAATTTCCCTCATGGAACCAAGCATAATATGATAAGGACTAATTATTTGTAGGCCAATAATTACATTATAATTTACATGCAAGATCTAATTTAATCTTTATAGAAACCTGATATAGGTAAGGAATTTTACAGTTAAGGAAACAGTCTCAGAAAAGTTAAGTGACTTCCCCAAAGTTATAGAGCTAGTAAGTGAAGATATCTACTTTTGGACCACATGCTTATCTGCTCTGGGTCTGCGCACTTAGCCAAAGCCATAGTGCCTCCAAGAAAGAGGATGTCATGGGGTAAACCTTGAACATGAATAGAATTGGGGTAGTCAGAGATGAAGGAGGACAACGTATGGATGGAGGCAGGAGTGTCAAGGAGAAATAGAAAGCTAAAAGTGTGTCATATCAGGAGTTGAAATGCATTAAAAATATGTGAAAGTTAGACCCTTTTATCGTAATATAATGACCTTCTTTGTCTAAGTTTCGTGTTAAAGTCTATTTGTCTGATATTAATATAGCCATTCAAACTCTCTTTTGGTTATTTGTATGGAAGATATTTTGCACCTTTTAATTTTCAACCTATTTGTGTCTTTGAATCTAAATTGAAACTGTTGTAGATATCATAATAGTTGTATCATGATTTTAAAATCTATTTGGCAAATCTCTGCCTTTTAATTGAAGAGTTACATTTAATATAATTACTGAAAAGGACTTACTCCTGCAATTTTGCTATTTGTTTTCTATGCCTTTTGTCTTTTTTCCTCCTCAATTCCTTCATTACTGCTTTCTTTTGTGTTAAATCCGTATTTTCTAGGATAATTCTAAATCTGTATCTTTTAAAGTATATATTATTTATTTGTTTTCTTAATAATTGCCCTGGAGATTACAATTCATATATTAATTTGTAACAACCTAGTTTAGATTAATTTCAATATTATACACTTTATTCTTATTCAGCTCTACCCCCTTTATATTGTATTTCCACAAATTACGTCTTTACACATTGTGTGCTCATCAACCTAAATTTTAATTATTGCTTTATGCAGTTGTCTTTTAAAAAAAGAAAGGATAGAAAAAAAATTAATACTGCCCTTTATATTTACTTAGGTAGCTACCTCTCCCCATGTTCATTATTCCTTCATGCAGATTCAAGTATTCAAGTTACTGGCTAGTGTCCTTTCATTTTAGCCTGAAAGATTCCCTTTAGCTTTTTTTCTTTTTTTTTTTTTTTGAGATGGAGTCTCCTTGCTCTGTTGTCCAGGCTGGAGTACAGTGGCTCAATCTCAGCTCACTGCAACCTCTGCCTCCCTAGTTCAAGCAATTCTCGTGCCTCAGACTCCCAAGTAGCTGGGATTACAGACATGTGCCACCAGCCTGGCTAATTTTTGTATTTTCAGTAGAGGCAGAGTTTCACCATGTTGACCAACCTGGTCTCGAACTCCTAACTTCAGGTGATCTGCTTGCCTTGGCCTCCCAAAGTGCTGGGATTATAGGCATGAGCCACTGTGCCTGGCCCTTTAGCATTCTTTTTAAAAAATACTTTAAGTTCTAGGGTACATGCGTACAATGTACAGGTTTGTTACATAGGTATACATGTGCCATGTTGGTTTGCTGCACCCATCAACTCATTTACATTCGGTATTTCTTCTAATGCTATCCCTCCCTCAGCCGCCACCCACCGACAGGCCCCGGTGTGTAATGTTCCCCACCCTGTGTCCATGTGTTCTCATTGTTCAACTTCCACCTATGAGTGAGACCATGTGGTATTTGGTTTTCTGTCCTTGTGATAGTTTGCTGAGAATGATGGTTTCCAGCTTCATCCATGTTCCTGCAAAGGACATGAACTCATTCTTTTTTATGGCTGCATCGTATTCCATGGTGTATATGTGCCACATTTTCTTAATCCAGTCTATCATTGATGAGCAACTGGGTTGGTTCCAAGTCTTTGCTATTGTGAATAGTGCCACAATAAACATACGTGTGCATGTGTCTTTATAGTAGCATGATTTATAATCCTTTGGGTATATACCCAGTAATAGGATTGCTGGGTCAAATGGTATTTCTGGTTCTAGATCCTTGAGGAATCGCCATACTGTCTTCCACAATGGTTGAACTAATTTGCAGCCCCACCAACAGTGTAAAAGCGTTCCTATGTCTCCACATCCTCTGTAGCATCTGTTGTTTCCTGACTTTTTAATAATCACCCTTCTAACTGGCGTGAGATGGTATCTCATCGTGGTTTTGATTTGCATTTTTCTGATGACCAGTGATGATGAGCATTTTTTCATGTGTCTATTGGCTGCATAAATGTCTTCTTTTGAGAAGTGTCTGTTCATGTACTTTGCCCCGTTTGTTTTTTTCTTGTAAATTTGTTTAAGTTCTTTGTAGATTCTGGATATTAGCCCTTTTTCAGATGGGTAGATTGCAAAAATTTTCTCCCATTCTGTAGGTTGCCTGTTCATTCTGATGGTAGTTTCTTTTGCCATGTGGAAGCTCTGTAGTTTAATTAGATCCCATTTGTCAATTTTGGCTTTTGTTGCCATTGCTTTTGGTGTTTTATTCATGAAGTCCTTGCCCATGCCTATGCCCATGCCTATGCCCATGCCTATGTCCTGAATGCCTAGGTTTTCTTCTAGGGTTTTTATGGTTTTAGGTCTAACATTTAAGTCTTCAATCTGTCTTGAATTAATTTTTGTATAAGGCGTAAGAGAGGGATCCAGTTTCAGATTTCTACATATGGCTAGCCAGTTTTCCCAGCACCGTTTATTAAATAGGGATTCCTTTCCCCATTTCTTGTTTTTGTCAGGTTTGTCAAAGATCAGATGGTTGTAGATGTGTGGTGTTATTTCTGAGGCCTCTGTTCTGTTCCATTAATCTATATATCTGTTTTGGTACCAGTATCATGCTATTTTGGTTACTGTAGTCTTGTGGTATAGCTTGAAGTCAGGCAGCATGATACCTCCAGCTTTGTTCTTTTTGCTTAGGATTGTCTTGGCTATGCGGGCTCTTTTTTGGTTCCATATGAACTTTAAAGTAGTTTTTTTCCAATTCTGTGAAGAAAGTTATTGGTAGCATGATGGGGATGGCATTGAGTCTACACATTACCTTGGGCAGTATGGTCATTTTCACGATATTGAGTCTTCCTATCCATGAGCATGGAATGTTCTTCCATTTTTTTGTGTCCTCTTTTATTTCATTGAGCAGTGGTTTGTAGTTCTCCTTGAAGAGGTCCTTCACATCCCTTGTAAGTTGGATTCCTAGTATTTTATTCTCTTTGTACCAATTGTGAATGGGAGTTCAATCATGATTTGGCTCTCTGTTTGTCTGTTATTGGTGTATAGGAATGCTTGTGATTTTTCTGCATTGATTTTCTATCCTGAGACTTTGCTGAAGTTGTTTATCAACTTAAGGAGATTTTAGGCTGAGATGATGGGGTTTTCTAAATATACAATCATGTCATCTGCAGACAGGGACAACTTGACTTCCTCTTTTCCTAATTGAATACCCTTTATTTCTTTCCCTTGCCTGATTGCCCTGGCCAGAACTTCCAACACTATGTTGAATAGGAGTGGTGAGAGAGGGCATCCTTGTTTTGTCCTGGTTTTCAAAGGGAATGTTTCCAGTTTTTGCCCATTCAGTATGATATTGGCTGTGGGTCTGTCATAAATAGCTCTTATTATTTTAAGATACGTTCCATCAATACCTAGTTTATTGACAGTTTTTAGCATGAAGGGCTTTTGAATTTTGTCGAAGGCCTTTTCTGCATCTATTGAGATAATCATGTGTTTTTTGTCGTTGGTTCTGTTTATGTGATGGATTACGTTTATCGATTTGTGTATGTTGAACCAGCCTTGCATCCTAGGGATGAAGCTGACTTGATCGTGGTGGATGAGCTTTTTGATGTGCTGCTGGATTTGGTTTGCCAGTATTTTACTGGATTTTAGCATCGACATTCATCAGGGATATTGGTGTAAAATTCTCCTTTTTTGTTGTGTCTCTATCAGGCTTTGGTATCAGGATGATGCTGGCCTCATAAAATGAGTTAGGGAGGATTCTCTCTTTTTCTATTGATTGGAATAGTTTCAGAAGAAATGGTACCAGCTCCTCTTTGTACCTCTGGTAGAATTTGGCTGTGAATCTGTCTGGTCCTGGCCTTTTTTTGGTTGGTAGGCTATTAATTATTGCCTCGATTTCAGAGCCTGTTATTGGTCTATTCAGAGATTCCACTTCTTCTTGGTTTAGTCTAGGGAAGGTGTATGTGTCCAGGAATTTATCCATTTCTTCTAAATTTTCTAGTTTATTTGCATAGAGGTGTTTAAAGTATTCTCTGATGGTAGTTTGTATTTCTGTGGGATTGGTGGTGATATCCTCTTTATCATTTTTTATTGTGTCTATTTGATTCTTCTCTCTTCTATTATTTATTAGTCTTGCTGGCGGTCTATCAATTTTGCTGATCTTTTCAAAAAACCAGCTCCTGGATTCATTGATTTTTTTGAAGGGTTTTTCTGTCTCTATCTCCTTCAGTTTTGCTCTGATCTTAGTTATTTCTTGCTTTCTGCTAGCTTTTGAATGTGTTTGCTCTTGCTTCTCTAGTTCTTTTAATTGTGATGTTAGGGTGTCGATTTTAGATCTTTCCTGCTTTCTCTTGTGGGCATTTAGTGCTATAAATTTCCCTCTACACACTGCTTTAAATGTGTCCCAGAGATTCTGGTATGTTGTATCTTTGTTCTCATTGGTTTCAAAGAACATCTTTATTTCTGCCTTCATTTCTTTATGTACCCAGTAGTCATTCAGGAGCAGGTTGTTCAGTTTCCATGTAGTTGTATGGTTTTGAGTGAGTTTCTTAATCCTGAGTTCTAATTTGGTTGCACTGTGATCTGAGAGACAGTTTGTTATAATTTCTGTTCTTTTACATTTGCTGAGGAGTGCTTTACTTCCAGTTATGTGTTCAATTTTAGAATAAGTGTGATGTGGTGCTGAGCAGAATGTATATTCTGTTGATTTGGGGTGGAGAGTTCTGTAGATGTCTGTTAGGTCCGCTTGGTGCAGAGCTGAGTTCTAGTCCTGGATATCCTTATTAACATTCTGTCTCATTGATCTGTCTAATATTGACAGTGGGGTGTTAAAGTCTCCCATTATTATTGTGTGGGAGTCTAACTCTCTTTGTAGGTCTCTAAGGACTTGCTTTATGAATCTGGGTGCTCCTGTATTGGGTGCATATATATTTAGGATAGTTAGGTCTTCTTGTTGAATTGATCCCTTTACCATTATGTAATGCCCTTCTTTGTTTCTTTTGAGCTTTATTGGTTTAAAGTCTGTTTTCATCAGAAACTAGGATTACAGGTTTCTTTTTTTGCTTTCCATTTGCTTGGTAGATCTTCCTCCATCCCTTTATTTTGAGCCTATGTGTGTCTTTGCTCATGAGATGGGTCTTCTGAATATAGCACACTGATGGGTCTTGACTCCTTATCCAGTTTGCCAGTCTGTGTTTTTTAATTGGGGCATTTGGCCTATTTACATTAAAGATTAATATTGTTATGTGTGAATTTGATCCTGTCATTATGATGCTAGCTGGTTATTTTGCTCGTTAGCTGATGCAGTTTCTTCCTAGCATTGATGGTCTTTACAATTTGGCATGTTTTTGCAGTGGCTGGTACTGGTTGTTCCTTTCCATGTTTAGTGCTTCCTTCAGGAGCTCTTGTAAGGCAGGCTGGTGGTAGCAAAATCTCTCAGCATTTGCTTGTCTGTAAAGGATTTTATTTCTCCTTCACTTATGAAGCTTACTTTGGCTTGATATAAAATTCTGGGTTGAAAATTCTTTTCTTTAAGAACGTTGAATATTGACCCCTACTCTCTTCTGGCTTGTAGGGTTTCTGCTGAGAGATCCACTGTTAGTCTGATGGGCTTGCCTTTGTGGGTAACCCGACCTTTCTCTCTGGCTGCCCTTAACATTTTTTCCTTCATTTCAACCTTGGTGAATCTGACAATTATGTGTCTTGGGGTTGCTCTTCTTGAGAAGTATCTTTGTGGTGTTCTCTGTATTTCCTGAATTTGAATGTTGGCCTGCCTTGCTAGGTTGGGGAAGTTCTCCTGGATAATATCCTGAAGAGTGTTTTCCAACTTGGTTCCATTCTCCCTGTCACTTTCAGGTACACCAATCAAATGTAGATTTGGTCTTTTCACATAGTCCCATATTTCTTGGAAGCTTTGTTAGTTTCCTTTTACTCTTTTTTCTCTAAACTTCTCTTCTTGCTTCATTTCATTAATTTGATCTTCAATCACTGATACCCTTTCTTCCACTTGATCAAATCGGCTACTGAAGCTTGTACATGCATCACGAAGTTCTTGTGCCATGGTTTTCAGCTCCATCGGGTCATTTAAGGTCTTCTCTATGCTGTTTATTCTAGTTAGCCATTCGTCTAATCTTTTTCAAGGTTTTTAGCTTCCTTGAGATAGGTAGAATATGCTCCTTTAGCTCGGAGAAGTTTGTTATTACCGACCTTCTGAAGCCATTCGTCTAATCTTTTTCAAGGTTTTTAGCTTCCTTGAGATAGGTTAGAATATGCTCCTTTAGCTTGGAGAAGTTTGTTATTATCGACCTTCTGAAGCCTACTTCTGTCAACTCGTCAAAGTCATTCTCTTTCTAGCTTTGTTCCATTGCTGGCAAGGAGCTGTGATCCTTTGGAGGAGGAGAGGTGCTCCAGCTTTTAGAATTTTCAGCTTTTCTGCTCTGGTTTCTCCCAATCTTTGTGATTTTATCTACCTTTGGTCTTTGATGTTGATGCCCTACAGATGGGGTTTTGGTGTGGATGTCCTTTTTATTGATGTTGATGCTATTCCTTTCTGTTTATTAGTTTTCCTTCTAACAGTCAGGTGCCTCAGCTGCAGGTCTGTTGAAGTTTGCTGGAGGTCCACTCCAGACCCTGTTTGCCTGGGTATCACCAGCAGAGGCTGCAGAACAGCAAACATTGCAGAAGAGCAAATATTACTGAACAGCAAATATTGCTGCCTGATCCTTCCTCTGGAAGCTTCGCCCCGGAGGGACAAATTTGGTTTCTAATTTGAGTTCTAATTTGATTGTGCTGTGGTCTGAGAAACTGTTTGTTATTATTTCTGTTCTTTTGCATTTGCTGAGGTGTGTTTTTTTTTTTTTTTTTTTTTTGAGGCGGAGTCTTGCTCTGTCGCCGGGACTGGAGTGCAGTGGCCGGATCTCAGCTCACTGCAAGCTCCGCCTCCCGGGTTTACGCCATTCTCCTGCCTCAGCCTCCCGAGTAGCTGAGACTACAGGCGCCCCGCCACCTCGCCCAGCTAGTTTTTGTATTTTTAGTAGAGACGGGGTTTCACCGTGTTAGCCAGGATGGTCTCGATCTCCTGACCTCGTGATCCGCCCGTCTCGGCCTCCCAAAGTGCTGGGATTACAGGCTTGAGCCACCGCGCCCGGCCTGAGGTGTGTTTTACTTCCAATTATGTGGTCAATTTTAGAATAAGTGTGATGTGGTGCTGATAAGAATGTATATTCTGTTGATTTGGGGTGGAGAGTTCCGTAGATGTCTTTTAGGTCTGGTTGGCCCAGAGCTGAGTTCAAGTCCTGAATATCCTTATTAATTTTCTGTCTCAATCTAATATTGACAATGTGGTGTTAAAGTCTCCCACTACTATTGTGTGGGAATCTAAGCCTCTTTGCATGTCTCTGAGAGCTTGTTTTATGAATCTGGGTGCTCCTGTATTGGTTGCATATATATTTAGGACAGTTAGCTCTTCTTGTTGCATTGATCCCTTTACCATTATGTAATGCCCTTCTTTGTCTTTTTTGATCTTTGTTGGCTTAGTGTCTGTTTTAATGGAGACTAGGAATGCAATCCCTGCTTTTTTGCTTTCCATTTGTTTGGTAAATATTCCTCCATCCCTTCATTTTGAGCCTTTGTGTGTCTTTGCACATGAGATGAGTCTCCTGAATATAGCAAATTGATGGGTCTTGACTCTATCCAATTTGCTTTTAATTGCCTGTGTCTTTTAATTGGGGGCATTTAGCCCGTTTACATATAAGGTTAATATTGTTATGTGTGAATTTGATCCTGTCATTATGATGCTAGCTGGTTATTTTGTCCATTAAATCATGCAGTTTCTTCATAGCGTCAATGGTCTTTACAATTTGGTGTATTTTTGCAGTGGTTGGTACAGGTTTTTCCTTTCCATATTTAGTGCTTCCTTCAGGAGCTCTTGTAAGGCAGGCTGGTGGTGACAAAATCTCTCAGCATTTGCCTGTCTGGAAAGGATTTTATTTCTCCTTCACTTATGAAGCTTACTTTGGCTTGATATAAAATTCTGGGTTGAAAATTCTTTTCTTTAAGAATGTTGAATATTGGCCCCCATTCTCTTCTGGCTTGTAAGGTTTCTGCTGAGAGATCTGCTGTTAGTCTGATAGGCTTGCCTTTGTGGGTAACCCATCCTTTCTCTCTGGCTGCCCTTAACATTTTTTTCCTTCATTTCAACCTTGGTGAATCTGACGATTATGTGTCTTGGGGTTGCTCTTCTTGAGGAGTATCTTTGTGGTGTTCTTTGTATTTCCTGAATTTGAATGTTGGCCTGTCTTGCTAGGCTCCTGGATAGTATCCTGAAGAGTTTTCCAACTTGGTTCCATTCTCCCTGTCACTTTCAGGTACACCAATCAGATGTAGATTTCATCTTTTCACATAGTCCCATATTTCTTGGAGGCTTTATTCTTTCCTTTTCATTCTTCTTTCTCTAATCTTGTCTTCATGCTTTATTTCATTAAGCTGATCGTCAATCTCTGATATCCTTTCTCCTGCTAGATCAATTTGGCTATTGATACTTGTGTATGCTTCACAAAGTTATTGTGTGTGTTTTTCAGCTCCATCAGGTCATTTATGTTCTTCTCTAAACTGGTTATTCTAGTTAGTAATTCCTCTAACCTTTTTTCAAGGTTCTTAGCTTCCTTGCACTGGGTTAGAATATACCCCTTTAGCTCGCGGGAGTTTGTTATTATCCACCTTCTGAAGCCTACTTCTGTCATGTTGTCAAACTCATTCTCTGTCTAGTTTTGTTCCCTTGCTGGTGAGGAGTTGTGGTCCTTTGGAGGAGAAGAGGCGTTCTGGTTTTTGGAATTTTCAGCCTTTCTGTGCTGGTTTTTCCTCGTCTTAGTGCATTTATCTATCTTTGGTTTTTGATGTTGATGACCTTTGGATGGGGTTTTTGTGTGGGCGTCCTTTTTCTTGATGTTGATGTTGATGCTGTTCCTTTCTGTTTGCTAGTTTTCCTTCTAATGGTCAGGCCCCTCTGCTGCAGGACTGCTAGAGTTTGCTGGAGGTCCACTCCAGACCTTGTTTGCCTGGGTATCACCAGCAGAGGCTGTAGAACAGCAAATATTGTTGCCTGTTCCTACCTCTGGAAGCTTCATCCCAGAGGGGCACCCTCCAGATGCCAGCCAGAGCGCTCCTGTATGAGGTGTCTGTCGACCCCTGTTGGGAGGTGTCTCACAGTTAGGAGGCCCGGGGGTCAGGGACCCTCTTGAGGAGGCAGTCTGTCCCTTAGCAGAGCTCAAGCACTCTGCTGGGAGATCTGCTGCTCTCTTCAGCACTGGCAGGCACAACATTTAAGTCTGCTGAAGCTGCACCCACTGCTGCCCCTTCCCCCAGGTGCTCTGTTCCAAGGAGATGGGAATTTTATCTATAAGCCCCTGACTAGGGCTGCTGCCTTTCTTTCAGAGATGCCCTGCCCAGAGAGGAGGAATCTAGAGAGGCAGTCTGGTTACAGTAGCTTTGCCGGACTGCAGTCCCAGGAGCTTTGTTTACACTGTGAGGGGAAAACTGCCTATTCAAGCCTCAGTAATGGCAGACGCCCCTCCCCCAACCAAGCTCAGGAGTCCCAGGTTGACTTCAGACTGCTGTGCTGGCAGTGAGAATTTCAAGTCAGTGGATCTTAGCTTGCTGGACTCCATGGGGGTGGGATCCGCTGAGCAAGACCACCTGGCTCCCTGGCTTCAGCCCCCCTTTCTGGGGGAGTGAACGGTTCTGCCTCACTGGCGTTCCAGGCACCACTGGGGAATGAAAAAAAAATCCTGCAGCTAGCTTGGTGTCTGCCCAAATGGCCACCCTGTTTTGTGCTTGAAATTCAGGGCCTGGAGGTATAGGCACCAGAAGGAATCTCCTGGTCTGCAGGTTGTGAAGACTGTGGCAAAAGCGTACTATCTGGGCCAGAGTGCACCATTTCACATGGCATAGTCTCACATGGCTTCTCTTGGCTAGGGGAGGGAGTTCCCCAACCTCTTGCACTTCCTGGGTGAGGCGACGCCCCTCCCCCCACTTCGGTTTGCCATCTGTGGGCTGCACCCACTGTCTAAGTAGTCCAGTGAGATGAGCCGGGTACCTCAGTTGGATATGCAGAAATCACCCACCTTCTGCATTGATCTTGCTGGGAGCTCCAGACCATAGCTGTTCCTGGGGCTTTTACTTTTTTAGTGCTCAATTGTTTGGCATTGGGGGGGGCCAATTCTATGAGGACATTTAGAATTTTCAGAACTATTTTGCTCATAATCAAAGGTTGCATGAGCATTAGGTTTCAAATCTCTTCAGTAGACAAGCCACGTGAAATACCAACAACACTGTGTATTAATATTTAGCAGTCTTATCCTTAATGTGGAGTATATCCTCACACTTCCTCTATGAGAAGTCTTTTATAAGATGTATTCCCAGGTAAACAGCCAGTCAGGGACCTGGCTGCTGTCCTCTGGCTGGCCCAACAGAGAGATGATATCCCAGAGTCTCTGGCGGCTTCTTGCAGTACCCTGTCCCTGAGGTTAGGGACCGGGTACTTCTTCATGAGGTGACACCTTCAGGAGTGGGTCTGCCTGGGAGCTCCAAAACATGATTTCTGCTGAGAAAGCTGTGTCTGTCATCCGGGGCATCCTCTGTCAATCTCATGGGATTTTATTTTCCAAAGTGCTTTTAAAGCAATGGCATATAACATAAGGTATTGCCAGTGTGTTGCATCAAGGCTCTATCAGCCTAAAAGCCCTTTAGGAAAAGAATCAAAAAACAAACACTCAGAAGAAAGTTCTATTGTACTATTTACTACCTGCAGGGAATAGGATCTTGTGCCCACCTCACTGACCATCACTTAGACCAGGTATTAAGCAGAATAATTCTCTTTGACAAACAACAGCCTTCTGGAATCCATGAGAATGTTCAGGGAACCCTGACAGAGATAAGAACTAGTTTCCAAGAATAGGAAAAGATGATATGGCAAATCTTTGCCTTTACTTTGATCTGTGGCAGGAAACTGGTTTTTAAGAAAATCTGGGTTGTTCCTCCACCTCCTTTTCTTTGTCCTTCGTATTTCTGTGAGTGTGCTGGTTTCTAGTTGTTATACACATTAACTGAACACCTCATCACTCACCAACTCTGCCCCTGTGGCTACAGTTTGTGTATACCTGTCTCCCGGAGGGGAGGAGATCCTTGGTCTGATAACACAGTCAGTCTTCCCAAAGTCATGGCTCTAAAGGAAACAAACCACACACGAATCCAACAGGCTTAGACAGAGGACTTGGATTTCTACATGCTTGGCTCAACCCTGGAAGTGACTTGGGCTATTGCCCCACCACATGAAAACCTCTAAGCATTCAGGTAATTATGGTTTTTGCCCTCAGAAGGCCACAAATGACTGGAATCAGTGGCATTGAGAATAAGAGAAAAAATGCAGAAACTATTCATTCGTGCTACACGATAATGGGTAGACAGAACTGCAATTCAGATTCTAGAGCCTCTGGGAAGACGGTTAATCAGTAACCCAGCACAGAACCATGTTTGAGGAGAGTGGAGAAGCCAACAGTGTTCCAGAAGATGTGCTGCCTGCCTTCACCCCCAAGTTTGATGCTCCTTGTTTTGTTATGCAACATGCCCTTGAGTTTCTATCCAACCCTGGAGCTTTTTACCCAGGTCCATCCGACCTTCTAGCCTGAAGTGCCCTTTGCAAATTGTATATAGATTTAGACACCTCTCTTGCACCACACTCAACCCCCAATCCTCTCAGCCCACCACTTACTCCAGCCACTGTTGCAGTGACCAGTTCTCATGGGCTCTGGCAACCCCTACTTCAGTCCTGCAATGTATTCTCTCTTGCTTTCTACCCGTAGGACAGAACTTATTTGGGACTCGTGCATGTGCAGCCTGGAAACATGAGGAGCTGACACGTGTGGGCTGCCTTTGACAAATGGGTGCCAACAAAGAAATGCTTCCCCTTTTACTCATGGTTCAGATGGTATTGAGATGCATTTCATAAGCTTCTTCTGAAGTCCTTGCTGGATGGAACATCCCTGCCCTTGGTGCTAGTCAACCTGAAAATGCATCCTTCTATTCAGCCTCCCTCCTTCTCTGTTCTCCTCCTTTTGTCCTTTATTCCTGCTCCCTGGAATCCTGCCCTCAAAGCATAAACTGCTTAACTGCACAGAAGCACTTGTCTCAGGCTCTACTTTCAACGGAACCCAAACTACAACCTTTGTGCAAGAAGGCTGGCTCAGCCCATAGTCAATTAATAAAGTGAAGAATTCTAGTTCACAAGAATCAAATCTTAGTCTTAGAGATTAATCCCAACCATTGCTAGAATTAACCCAAGCTGACACAGAGAAAAGGCAGGTGACAGTGTGGCACAGGCTCACTAAATTCTAGAAATAAAGATTCTAGGCAGCTGCTGTTATTTAAAAAATCATTTTATTTATTAAAACTTTCTCATTTCCTAAGGCACTTCAGTAGCTTTCACAAAAACATGTTTGTTCTTTTTTAACCAGGTGAAGCATATGCTTTAGGAGTACCATGGTAACATAATCAGCAAAGAGAAGACAATTACACTGAACACAAAATATCTCCCAATAAAGTTACAGGACTAAAGTGAGCTACTCTGAAAGACCGTGAACACAATTTAAATTTCTTTTTTGTAATATCCTCCCATGATTAAGTATCAAAAAAGGAACACACACAATGACACTGTTTTGGCACTTAGAGAAGTGCTAGAGGCTAGGGCTGGTAAGGCGGTGCACCAGTGGCAGCTGCAGACAATTGCCAGAGTGATTCTGTGTTTAAAAAAAAAGACACAAACCAGCAGGCTAAGGAACCAGCCTTTCCCAAGTGTATTCTGAAGGGCAAATAACTTAAGGAGAAAAGGATACAACAACAAACAAATAAACAATAAAACCCACGCTACAGCTTTGAGAGAAGACAAGGTTGCTCATCTCTCTCACCTGATAAACTTCCTTTAAACCATACATAAGACACTATAGTAGCAAGGAGGTTTCCACAGCAGTGGAAAACAAGAATAGTAGATTCAATGGTGCATTTATTATGAGCCTGGACAAGCCCAGTGCTTTGATCAGATGTAAACAAGTCTACTCAGTCATCATGCTGAGTGGTCTAAGAGCTCACACATCAATGCACTTGCCGGTCATCTGCATCTGCTCATTCTGCTCCATCTTCATTACCTTTCGCTTTCCCTAGCCCTGCGCTCTCCTGCCCTGGGGAAGCAATGATCCAGTTAATGTCCTCTGTAACGGAGAAAAGGTAAGAATCAAACTCCTTGTACAATTACTTCCTTTTCCTCTAAAGTTCACCATTAGAGGGGAGTGGGAAAAGGGGCAGGGGACTTAGACCTCTAGCCTTATTAGGGGCCTTTTCAAGTAGTCTAAAATTAAAATGTAAATTTAGCATATGCTTCTCACATTCCTCCAGATCTCACTGGCTCTAGTGAAAAATTAACTTCTTCGGAGGTGCTGAGTCCATCATCGTAATAGGACTTAGATGAAGTTGTGTATAGATAGCCACAGTGTCCCTAGAGGAAGGTGGTGCTCTAGGACCATATGTAGCCTCTGAGTGTGGGTGCCCATCCATGAGCAAGTCAGACACAGATCAAGAGGATAAACAGCAAAGGCCTTTGTCACTGAAGGACTTGGAGTCTGCACAAGCTGCACAAGCTGGCAAGACGGTCTTTCCTTTTCAGTTTCTCCCTTACTGGAAGCTATGTTAGAAGGCTGTGCTTTTAAGGATTGTGGGCCTTTCTTGACCATCTTTTAACATCCTTGTGTGGCTTGGAGTTTTTCTGTGTTTCATTCTATAAAAACAAGCAAAAATATGTCAGTAACACATTTTAAAAAGATGCCTCCTAGTCTCCAAACAAACAAGAACTGAGGATATCTTCCCTAGGAAGAGAATCTTGCAGCAGATTCTGAAATGTGTCTTCTAGCCTCTGCACTATCCAGCGCGGCCACTGCCATGGAGATGTACATAGTGACATGTTCACACAGGAAGAGACCAGAGAGGATGGACTATAAGTAAGCACCTTGCCATTTACAGCCCTTTAATGGCTGGACTAGTCCATGGTGTCTGTGAGAGGGAGTTTGCGAGTGGCTCTATTGTGAGGGGCGCCTGAGACCTGGCCAGACCCAGACCCAGTGCATCAGCACTGAGGGAGGAGGTCTTCTTACCCTTTGACTCTTAGCATCTGGTCAATGGTGTCCGGGAGCGGGGTACCGAAGCTCTCTGGGAGAAACAAGGTGAGGATGGCTGTCAGGATGGTCAGACTTCCCATGAGAATGTAAGGCAGAAAGCGGTCGTAAGCACCTGTGGCAAAGCAGACAGAGCCCCAGGCCCAGGGCTGCAGTTAGACTTGGTCTCTCTCTACCCCTTTATGCTCCCAGGACTCTGGAAGGGGATCACCTTCCTTCTTGGTCTCACATCTCCCACAGTCTGAGCAGTCATATTAGAATCTGGCACCTAGACAGGTTTCAGAACCCAGAGCTGGCACAGGCATGCCCAGAGCCCAGCAGTGTTCCACCATGCAGGGGAGGACTAAAAAGGGATGGTTGCAGGAGAAGACTGGGCCATGCTGATTATTTCTATTTCTGGGCCATGCTAATTATTATTTCCTAAGGTTGGGTTTCCAAGGAACCCGAGATACTTGTCCAGGGACAGAAATAACTCTTCCACCTCTGCAGATGTATCCCAGCCCATGTGATCTGCCTTCAGGTTAGGCAGGCTGCTTTGCTTGCTTTGAGATCTACATACCATGTTCACAAAGCACTCTGGGTACTCTCAGGTGGGTGTCACCCTCCCTAAAGAGGTACTGGCTAGGGATGTGCAGGGAAACTACAGGTGCTATGAAGACATAATTCTGAGAAGAGAAAACTGGAGACCTGCTACATAAAATGGCATGGGGTGGATCTTCACACAGGATAAAATCACTCTATAGTGCTCTAGGTTATAATTTTCAGTTCATCAGACCTCTTGCATGGACATCTTTTCCCTCATGTTCCTTTTAAACTCTGATTCCAAGAAATTTCTCCAGCTAAGTACACTGGCTCCCTAAACCACTCTGTAGGTTCTTAGGATAAAGGAATTGTAGTCTCTGATGGAAGGCCTGGGATGGCTAAAACAGAAACAAACCCTCTAATTTTCTCATCAATTTCTAGGTAGTCTATAGGTTGTTATTCATTTGAAAGTGAGGGCCAGTGCACTGGGACAAGAACCCTCCCTGGCCAAAGATCCAGTACTGGATGGAGTCCATGTGCCGTATGAGCTTGTTTTCCTGTTAACATGCGACCTCCAGCTTACATTCAAGCCGGTTAGTACTTCCATCCCACTGCTCTAGTGTGCCCTCGGCCCATGGGACTTACCAAGGTAAACGAAGTAGGGAGACAGGATGCTGCCCAGGCGGGACGCTGTGGAGCTGACTCCCACACCCATGTTTCTCACTACTGTGGGATACAGCTCAGCTGTGTACACGTAGACCATGGAAAAGGCAGCCGTGACTCCAAACTTGCCCACCATCACCAGGACTGTAGCCAAATAATACAAGTCTGGAGGAGCAAAGGATAGAGGGTAGGATTAGGTACCAACCCACGGCACACAGCTATTGAGAGCAAAACAAACATACTTGCTCCCCAAATTTTTGGGGGAGTCAGTTTCTATCACTTCCTATTGTGGGGGAAGGAGCTATAGCCAAGACTTCCCTCCAAGTTGACTGCTGAAAGGAGGCTGGGGACTGCAGCTATAAGGACATGTGCTTTCCTCAGCCTGGAGACCACCAGAGTAAGCTTCTCAATAGTCCAATCAACCTGCTTCCCAGTCCAGAAGTCATTAAAGACATGTCTGTCAGGGATTAGCTGTCACCCCCAGACCTCACACTGCAGGCACTATGGAATTAACTCATGATGTTTAGATGAATGGAGAATTCATTGCTAACTCATTTCATGCTTTCCTCCCATTCAGACTTCAAAAAACCCATAGGCCATCAGAATCTCAAGTTGAT
This sequence comes from Piliocolobus tephrosceles, assembly GCF_002776525.5. Taxonomy (NCBI): domain Eukaryota; kingdom Metazoa; phylum Chordata; class Mammalia; order Primates; family Cercopithecidae; genus Piliocolobus; species Piliocolobus tephrosceles. Next base: position 157,587,747 of record NC_045437.1, read on the forward strand.
CTTCTAATCTCTCCATGCTGTGCTGATGGGAGAGCTATATGTGACCTGAAGGTCACTCTGAGCTCAGCTGTGAGCCTCTACGTTGGTTCTGGGCTCCTCCTGCCACATCCCATGGGGAGCTGTTCCTGTGCAGTGTTCCCAGCCTGATGGGCCCAAAAGTGACCATCAGAGGCTCCCAAATCTACAGGTACACTGAAGACTCTATAAATTATTGTAAATGGCTACCTCCCACCCATCTGTGGGATGCCAAGATAGTTTCAGAAATAAACTCCTGCTAAGGGACCGTAAGGCCCTCTCAGTGGTCTGGCCCCTCCCCTTCTCCCTCCTCCTCAAACATGCCAGGCTCATCCCCTGCTCAGGGTCACTGCCTTTGCCATTTCTTCTTCCTAAAATGTTCTCCCAGACTTTTTCAGGGCTTTCTGTCACTTTATATACATTTCAGATGAACTGCCCCCTGTTCAGGGACACTATCAGTGACTATGTAAACGAACTCGGCATTGTCCTTCATTTGTATTCCTAGAAGGTAACGCAGTCTGAACTGTATTAAGCATTTTATTTAATTGTTTGTTGTCTGTCTTCTCAACTAGGATGTATGTTCCATGAGGGCCTGGGGATCTGCCTGGCTTGCTTTCTTGTGTATCGTTATCACCGAGAACAGTGCCCAGCCCGTGGTAGGCATGCCAGAGCTATTTGTTGAATAAATAAAGAAGCCAGGGCCAGGAAAAAAAAGTAACGGGATAGCTCTTTCTTCCCCCTTCTTCTGGAGTGGAAAAGAGTATGAGCACATTAACTTGGGTACAGAGTATAAAATTAACCAACAGCCCCAATGGCTGCTTTTTCCCATTCCCTCAAAGCCCAGGCCATAAGTGTTCTAGTCTCAGAAGACACTTTCTATTGATTTTTAGGCCAAGAATGTACACATGCAAGGGAGCTGTGATGGGCTTGATTTTATTCTCTTTATTAATTGAGACAGCCTGGTAGAAATAAGACACTCAGAGAAGACCCCAAACCATAGATGCACATGGTCCCTACCTGGGGGTACCAGTTGCACGAAGAGAAGGACACTGCCACCCAGGAAGAGGGCAGTGGCCATGGAATAGCGCCGGGGCAAATATTGCAGCAGCAGCCAGGCCAACACGTATGCTGGGACTTCAACCACCGCTGAAAGGAAGCAGTTCACATAGATGTCCCCATGCAAGTTAGGAGTATCAAGGGAAAGCCCGAAATAGCCCACTGATATGGTCATCCTGAAACAGAGTGCAGAAGAAAGCTGGAAAAGCAGTATCTATATCTCTCCCAACCTGTACAACTTTTACAATGCAATTATTTCAGTAAATTCCAAACCATCTTTAAGCAGAGACTAGTAAGGCAGCAGTAACTGTAACCCTGTGTCTTCATAGATCAAAAGATAACTTTCCCCAGCCCAAGTGGTACAGTGTAAACCCTGCACCAGTGCACTCTCAGAGCCTTTCATACAGACAGTGTCCCAGCCAAAAAGCTTGTAAAATTCAGATAGATTTACTTCATTGAAAAGAAAAATTCCAACCTGCCTTTCAGCTTTAAAAATCCTAAGCTGAACCTCCACAAATCCAGCAACTGCAGAAGGAGCTAGAGAATGAGTCAGGAGGCAGACATCAAGTGAGATGTGAGAGGATTGCAGGGATAAGATAACAAAAGGAACAACATTAGGTCAAACACTTGGAGAGAGACCCCCACACACTACCTGTGGTGACCAGTCAGGAAGAGGCTGGTCAGAGGCAGCTAACACCAGCCCCATGGTACTTGTGGAGCAGAGAGGTGGCTCCCAATGGAGGGGCCACACTGCCTCTCATCTCTATGCCCTGCAGTGCCCCTGACCTGGGCATCCCCAGTAGGCATTCTCTCTGTTTATGACCCACACTTTATGGATTAGACTGCTTTGACTCATCTGCAGGTGGAACACACAGCTGGTACAATAAAAAGAGTATGGGCATGAGTCCCCAGGAAATCCAGAGCAGGGAGGACAGCCTGGGTGAACACAAAAGTAGGTGACTCATCACAGGCTGGCATGTGGTGCAGGCTACCTGCTGCTCCTGTCTTGAGGCCAACTCAGGGAATGGTGAAATGCCTGGAGGGATCCTGGGCCATTCCCTGGAAGCGGATGACTCATAGCACCCCCTCAGTAGGCGCAGTGGCTGGCTGCCTCAAAGCTGGATGAGACTAGTAATAAGGACTCTGAGATGAAGTCCGCTCTCCTCGCCCATCTTCTCAACGTTCACCCACCAGGCTCCAGAAGTCGCCTAGAATCCTAGGGTTCGGCCACTGAGCAAAAGCTAGCCAGGTGCACTTGGACATGTTTCCTCTCCATGGTAATTCACAAATCCTTTTCTGACACACTTTGTGAAATGCCTCGAGTGGGAACCTGGTGAGGACATCTAGGCTATAGCCCTGACTCCAGGACCGTTTATGGACATCCCAGGAGGAGCACGTCCTACTTCCACATTTCCAGAAAGTAATTGGCAGCCTCTGCAGCCTACAGGACATGGTGTCTTCACTCAGATCCTTCTTAAAAGCCCTACCTGACCTCCTCAGCCACTGTCTGTGACTGGGTAGGAGACAGAAACTAAATGACCCAAATCGGGCAAGGATTCATTTAAGATCTGGAGAGATTCCCCAAAAAAGAGTCCATATTTCCCAAAATAGCCTCCACAATTGTTTTCATTCTCCTTCTCTGAGGTTCCATCCCATTAAGAATTGTGACATGCCCATTTCTTCAATCTAACACAAGACATATCCTTTTAACTCTCTGATGACACAGGCCCTCAATTTTGGTCCGAGGCATATCTGTAAACAACAGGCCCAATGGCCACTTCAAGAAGCTTTGGAAGCCTCAGGCAGGTCTGTTACATACCACAGCATTATGGACATGACGGTGACCACCCGGATATTCCAGGTTCGAAGCAGATCCAGAATGTTGTGGGACTGCTGCTTCTTGGAACTTAGGTCTTGTAACTGCAGGAACAACATGATAAGGGCATGGGAAGAAGAGGTGGTCAGCGACTCAGAGCACACAATAACATACTTGAATCCCTGGCATCTTAGCTGTCTGCATCTCAGAGTTGGGGAGTGTTATGTTTCTAAGAACAGTAAGGACTGTGTTTTAGGCTGTGAAAACTTCCCTAGGCTTTGTCAGTAACAAATCATAGTGAATGAAAATGAGGAAAAGTAGGTGACCAGTCCCTCAAGGGTACAGGAAGACAGAGGCCCAGACTGACCGGCTTCCTCACTGCACCCCCACACCTTCCTGTCGGTGGCCACATTCCAAGGAGGCCTCTAAGTATTCCTCCCCAAGCCTGGCTCCCTGCCCTCTGGGTCAGAGAGAGAACCTGGCTGTGTGGTTTATTGGTCTGATATTTTTAAAAAGTTAATGTTTCGAGTCCTTATACCATGTAGTTACTGGTCTGCTTCCAGGGAAAAAGAATTCAAATAGAAAAACAGGAAAATTGACCTGAGCTTCACCCAGAGTGACTTCCTACGAAATTCAGCACAGCCAAGGCCATTAATAAACCACACGTCTAAACACACTGATGTTGCTTTCTTAAGCAAACCCAGGTTTGGAGCTTGTTTTTCCAGTTAGAAGTTCAACCAAAGGTCAACTTTGTATTGAAAGGATCCCCTGAAATAGCCTCATTTCCTCAAAGATGCCAGGGGGGCTTATGCATTCACCCAGATTGACCCCTCACTTAAAAACCCCCAAAGCCACCTAACTTAAAAGCCCTCTGCCACACTCCTCCCTGACCTTTGCGCACAGGACCCCTTTCTGGTGCATGCTGGCAGTGGCTGCTGGGCCACCACTCACTGGGAAGTCTGCAGGGCTGGCAGTGGCCATTGGCTTCCGCTGTCTACAGTAACTGTTCCCTCTTTCCCAAGGCCGACCATGCCTGCCTCTCACACTTTAGCATGGCTGCTTGTGGCTGTTCCCACAGCCAACCCCTCATCTTCCAGTTAGACCACAGACACATTCCAGAACCACACCAGGGAGCATTTACAGCTTCTAACCTCTCCTCATAGTCACGAGACCGAGGAAAACTGCCTGCTACAGAGATGGTAGTAGAGGGAACGGGAAGGAAAAGCAAGAACCAGGAACCAGGCAGAGCCAAGAAATGACTCATGGTGTGTGAGAACAGGGTTTGCAGGGAGGGTGGGGTAGGGGGAAGAGGTGGACATCAAAAAGGACCTGACTCCAAGACGATATGCAATAATTAACCATTGGATGGCAGAAAGAGACTAAACACTTTTTTAAAAAAATTATTTTTAATGAATAATTGCTAATACTCAAGAGATGAAATACTTCTAACTCCAAATCTATCTGTGCTTTACATTTTACATTCAGGGTTATCTTTGTAAGATGACAAGCCACCTGAGGTATAAGAAACAATGATTTCCCCAAATGCTGACTTTATGAAAGGCCTATTACAAAAAAAGAGTGTTTATTATTAGAAGTAATGGTTAAAATATATGATTGCCTAGAAAGGAAGGAAGTAAAGAATGAAAATCTAAAACCCGTGGTGAAAAGAGTGAGGCAGCTGTAACCTATTCCTCAACTTCTGAATGTTAACAGGGCCCGCTTGGGGGTGGGGGTGGGGGGTTGGAGGGGCTTGGGGGTGGGCAGCTGGGGCTTGGGCAGAGAGAGGGCTGGGTTGCTGTGAGCAGGGAGGAGTTCAGGGCTGGGTGCTGCTGCCCTCAAATCACAGTCAGTCTGTCCCTCTCACCCGCGCCCACGTGGTGCTTACCTCACTTGGGTCAAAGATGGTGGAAGGCACAACAATTCCATTGGCTTTGGCAGCCTTGCGGATGATCACCTCTGCCTCTTCAAATCGTCCCTGAGAGATGAGCCATCGGGGGGACTCAGGGATGAACCTGGCAGTACAAAGTGTGATCTCAGTGAGGCCTCCCTGCCAACAGTAGACCCACAGACCAGGCAGAGCACAGCCATAGGAGGGAATGAGGTTGCAGAACCAGAGCTTGTGGAATGTTTGGTGTTCACAAGCCAGAAGCAAAGAGCTGATCCACAGGCAGCAATAACCTGGGGTGGATGAGCTTTTGTGTACACCACACTGCACAAAAATGTGAGAGCCTTATACCCCCTGACAGCATGCCGATGCTGGCTGGCCACCTCCATTTCTGAAGAGCAGTGGTGCCACCTGCTGGGCTGAGGAGATGGGTGCAAGATGGGCTCCGGAAGCTGGGCTTCTGTGCATGTCTAGGCCAGCCCAGGCCCTGCTACACTCTCCTCCCTGTCCCTGACACCAACAGAAGCTTCTGCCCTAGCCTCTTAGCTTCTCTTCTCTCCTCACCCTACCCTTGATTTATCCAACAGACTTGTCAGATACTCCACCTAAAATAGCATGTTTGGCCAGGTGCAGTGGTTCACTCCTATAATCCAAGCATTTTAGAGGCGGGTGGATCATTTGAGGCTAGGAGTTTGAGACCAGCCTGGCCAACATGGTGAAACCTGTCTCTACAAAAAAATACAAAAAAATGATCCAGGTGTGGTGGCAGGCACCTGTAGTCCCAGCTACTCGGGAGGCTGAGTCATGAGAATCGCTTGAACTGGGGAGGCGGAGGTTGCAGTAAGTGGAAATCACGCCACTGCACTCCAGCCCAGGTGACAGACAGAGACTTTGTCTCGAAAAAGAAGAAAGAAAAGAAAAGAAAAAAGAAAAAAAAAATTAGCATGCTTATCAAGGCGCTCTATGGATATTATTTTCCATCTTGCTGGGACCAGGTAGCCGCCCCCTGCCCTTGGTCATGACTGGGCCCCATGATGTGTGGCTTACTCTCCCGCTATGCCCTGAAATGCTCTCTGCTCCACGTGGGCTGGTGATCTCACCTTCTCCACCTGCAAGGGGTGATTCCCACCTTAGCTCCTCTGCTGTGTTGGTCGGGAATGGCCTCTTCTCTGCCTGTTCAACTCCTCTACTTTGGTGGTGCAGAAGGAGCCTGGCTTCCTCCACATGGCTACCCTGAGGACACTTGCTTTTGGTGACAGTGCCTGTGGCATGAGGCTTCGGCAGCACACAGCCAGAACTAGGGCCTACACTGTCCTGCCCTGAGGCTTGGGAACTTCCTCCAGGTCATGCTGGACCCCATCTTCTCATAGCTACTGCTACTTCTCCCTGCACTTGGGGCAACCCAGCACAGGACTGAGAGCAAGTCTGTTGCCGTCATGGGATTCTGTTTTGTTTTGGCTCTTTAAGTGTGGAGAAAACATTCTGAAATAATTTATAAATCATCTATGCTTCCTGTCTCTAGGAGACAAAACAGGGATTCATGGGTTGTTGCCGCCCTCTAGTGAAGGCCAGACAGAAATCACCCTGCCAGTGGGCACACGGGGCACAGGGTCACACTCACCACCAGAGTGCCACGCACAGCACCCCCGGCACCGTCAGTGCCATCAGCAGTATTCGCCAGTCTCGGATGAAGTAAGCAAACAGTGGCAGCACCATGTAGCCAAATGCATAAAATATGCACACTCCTAACGTAGAGAATATTATACGAACTGACTTGCCAAGAATTTCTGTCCCTGTTCAAAACAAGGGAGGTCGAGTTAGCAGTTTAATTTGGATTACTTCTTTATTAATTTTTTATGGTATCTGTGTGAATACGCAGGTAAGAAAACAGCCAGAACTGTCTTTAAGTTCCTGGCGCGAGGGAGCGGATGGCATTCTGAACCCTCCTATCTGACCATCTCCTGGGGCTGCATCCCTGTAGCCTCTCAGGCCCCCTAGCAACAGTTCTCTCTTGAAAATTTCACCATGTTCTGAAGCCACATGCTAAAGATGCCATGGTAGGCCCCCTTTAATCCTCACATGAGGAAGAATTTATTAAAAGTGAAGTCATTACTAAGTCAGCACATGCTGACTTAAGCCTCAAGGAAAGAGAATATTAAATATGAAAAGAAAAAACAATCCTTTCAACAATACAACCCAAGGAACTCAAAGGCCTTATCAGCTAGAGTCAGGTTCCTCCAAACACAGGCTGGCCCGCAGCTTCTCAGTGACAACAGGCTGGCACATTTGAGACAAAGCCCTGCAGTGTGCACTCTGAATTAAAACCCTGAAGGTGATGAAAGCCCACTCCTATCAATTTATTCTTGTCCATAGGTATCACCAGCCACAGTGCTCTGCAGACAAGGGGTTCTCTACCTTGGCGAGCTTGCCAGTCACAGCCCCTCCTCCTCCAACCATGCTACCCTCTTTCCTGGGCTGGCTCAGCCTGTGCAGTGGCATGCCCTTTTTGTAAATGGAGGCTCTCTGGTGAGTCCTAGTAAATGGGCCGTCAAGTACGAAGACCATGGAGCCACAGCCCAGAGGCCAGAAAAGAACTGGAAATCAGAAGTCAGGCCATTGTGCTACTGGGGACCCCAGGCTGGTCACATGTCTGGCTCAGTTTCCCTGCCTGTAAGCACGGTTCACCAGGAAGCTCTGGCTGGTTTTGTTAAAAACTCTGTCCCCCTTGAGGGACATCACAGCTGTCTCCAGAAAGGTGGGTGATGGGATGTTGGTGAAATACAGGATCAAGTACTCAACTCCAACCTGATGACCATACCCAGGACAAATGCTGCCACGTAGTTGGAGATCTGGCCCATGCCTACAAGGACAAACAGCATGACAAACATCTCAAAGTTTTTTGAGAAGACCTGCAGGAAGCTGAAGCCTGTCTGCATGCCCATGGTCACAAACAGCACATTCTTCCGGCCAAACCTGGGAAGAAAAGGAGAGTGACAGAGAAGCAGCTGGAAAAGGGCAGCAGGAATGGGCTCCACCAAGTGGGGCTTTCCCAAGATCCATCCAGGGAGCAGGTGTGAACAGTGTTGTCAGGATACCGGCTGCCAGGGACAGTCTCGGTCTCATGGTGCTCATGCTCTTTCTCTCCCCACCAACTCCCCAGGACAAATGTATAGCCTGGGCACCAGGGTTGCCTAAAAAGCAATGCTACAATTATGATAATGATTGCAAGAGACTGAAACACATCAATTATTTAATCCATACATTCATAATGATTTTTTTTTTTTAAAAAGAACCAACTTTGGAGAATGACAGAGAAACAATTCATTATAAATGAAAACTGGCAAATAAGGAGAAAGAGGCATTTGTCCTGATTTTCCTTTGTAAACTATGTGAACAGCAACCAATAATAGATAAGAGGTAGTATTATGTATAAAAGTATTCTAACTTTTAAATGAAAAGGTAATAAAATTAGAATAATACCATGTATAGCCCCCAATGGATTAATAGATATATGCATTATATACTAATGACTGTTTTTTTTTTTTTTTTAGACCAAGGTCCCCCTTTTTTCCCCAGGGGGGAGTGCAGTGGCGCGATCTCAGCTCACTGCAAGCTCCGCCTCCTGGGTTTAGGCCAATTTCTGGACTCTCTCTCCCAATTAGCTGGGACTACAGGCGCCCGCCACCTCGCCCGGCTAGTTTTTTGTATTTTTTAGTAGAGACGGGGTTTCACCGTGTTAGCCAGGATGGTCTCGATCTTCTGACCTCGTGATCCGCCCGTCTCGGCCTCCCAAAGTGCTGGGATTACAGGCTTGAGCCACTGCGCCCGGCCTACTAATGACTGTTAACGTCATGAAGAGACAGTCGGGCATTGCATGCTTCCTATGGTCTTGCCAAAAGGACTGAACCTGAATCAGAACCTGAATCTCAAGTCTCTGGATCCAACTGGCAATTTTGAGGAAATGCAGAGCATAGAGGAATGTGCTGAACTGCATCCTGAGTGTACAATCAACAAAATCCAGACTGTGAAATTCTATAGGTGGAACAGCTCAGTTTCTTCATAGATAATCAGTAAGGCATAGAAGGAGATAGAAGGAGAATCCATGGATTAAGTAGACTAAAAGACATCAAATATGTTAAGTGGGCAACACTAAACTTGTGTCAAGATGCACATTTCGATAATAAAACTAAAACAACTCACAAGGAAGTGATTATTACAGGAGTCAGGCTAGCAGTTACTTAATGGGGAGAGAGAGAGGATGCTGTAATTGGGATGGGGCACATGGACAGGGCTTCTTAGTGGACAGCAAAGTTCAACTGCTTGACTTGGAAGTGGCCATAAGGTTATTTCTCTGAAAAAATTCATTAAGTTGCATATTTTTTCTGTGTGGTTTTCTGTATCTGTGCTCATTTTTAAAAGTTTTTAAAGTTGGGTTTATTTTGGTTTATTTTAAAGAGAGTGCCACAAAGAAGGAAAAAGTCAAGCTAGTGGGAAGCACTGGATTCAGTTTGAGTCTGGCCAGTACTGGCTGACACCCACTTTCATTCAATGTTTATTGAGCATCCATTATAGAGGGCACTTTGGATATCAATAAATAAAAAAGATGCTGTTTCTGCCCTTAAGGAGTGTCATAGTATAACTGGTGAAACATACATTAACCACATTTTAATCTAACACCACCCTACTGAATACACAATTATACACCGAGTCAAGTGCACTGAAGGACTGGCATGCAGGTTCATGAGAGGCACAAGGAAGGAAGTTACCCTGGACTGGGTGTAAGGGTTGGGGAACTGCACATTCAGGGAGGGTCGCCTTGATCATGGGGCACTGAGATGGGAAAAAGTAGTTGACAATGGGGGATTTAAGGTGTAGGGACCAAGCTCTCAATGATATTCACAGTATAGTGGGGAAGACCAACATTAATCCTATAGTAACACTTTTTTCCCCCCAATTTCTGGTAGACGTTATAAACGAAAGTCACAAGGAACTAGGGATGCTAAATTAGCTGGCATGGTTAAAGAAGGCCACAGGGGGTGGGTTGGGGTGTGTGGGGAATGTTTCAGACTCTGAGAAGACCACACACCCCCATGGCTGGAGGGGGCATGGTGAACATGAGGAGCCAGTGTGGTTGGCATCAGGCGTGCAATTCAAGACTACAGTGGTGGCTAGGAGGCAAATTGCACAAGGTCTTGCAACTATGTGGAAGAGTTTGGTGTTTTTCCTCAATGTAAGAGTTTTTTTTTCTGTTGTTTTTTTTTCCCATCACTTTGGGGTACTACTGGCATCTAATGAGTAGAGGCCAGATACGTTGTTAAATATTCTAAAATGCCCAGGAAAATACCCTACAACAAAATTATTTGGCTCAAAATGTTAATAGGGTCGAGAAACCCTCGCCTGGAAGTAGACTCCACTTTCCCCTGCATTGTTTTTTTAATAAGAGTGTTCTGTATGCCAACCAAGGGGTGGTTCCTAACCACAAGGCAGGCTGGTATAATCTCTATGCCCTTTCCCTTCCTAAGAGCTCCCTGGGATGGTAGGGAAGAGACAGATCCAGAGAACGTTTTACATAGCACCAGTCCCTGGCAGTTCAGGGTTGGGATCAGAAATGTTTGCTTTTAAAGTCTGTCAACAAAATGGCAAACACACACATACCTGGAAACAGGACACAGCAGTCTACTTCTTCCCAGAGTTGCGCATCTCTTACAAGTCACATGCATAAAGATGACTCAGTAGTGTCACATAAAGGGCTCTGACAACCCAGGAGTACTTTAATTGCTCTTGAATTTCAGACGTATTCATATGCCAGAAAGATGGTAAAACCTTTATACTATATAAAAAGTTACATTGACGTCCTAGACGAGTTAGGGCATGAATTGATTGCTTTCAGGTAATCTATTTAGCTTAGGTTTTAGAACTGGTTTACTCAGAAATAATGCACTCAGAAGCTGTCCATCCCACGGGGCACTGGGCCTTCCAAGGGGGCACAGACAGGCTTGAGGCAGGGCATTGGGAGTTGAAGGCAGGGGCTGCAGGCAGAACAGTCATACTTTTAGCCACTTAGGGTGTATTTCATTTACTAGACTTAAATGATCCTACTTTAATGAAAGTTCTGTTGCCAGAATATTTAGAAAGGTTTGAAAAACACTATATTAGCCCTTCTGTAGACTAAAGTGGTCCTAAACATACTCACGAATTTTGTTTCCAGTTTCCCTGGGAATAGACCTTTTGGAACTTACATGCTTTCCTCAGGTAATCATTGTGTCACATGGTGAGCAGGTTCTTAAGCTGACCCATGACACAGTTGACCCAGAAAAATACACTGCATTTCTGCTCTGAACTTGGGCACTCTCTTTTTCACATCAAGGGCATTCCTCTGAGCCTCAGCTGTCACTTAGCTCCGTAAGAAGGAATCTCCCATGTCCACTCGGGAGGCCTCTAAGCACAGCACAATCCTCCCCCAGTTCCCCTCTACCCTCCCCGCTCCCCTCTCCCCAGGCAACCTCATCCCCATCTGGGGCTCTGCTGAGGGTTCTATACGCTGACAATTCCTACATGTTTTTCTGCAGCCAAAACCTCTCATGCAGTACCATATCCACACAGCCAGCTGCACACTCTACTTCTCCACTTAGGGGCCTCATAGTCACCCCAAATTTAGTGCACACAAATTGAACTCAACATCTATGAACGTGGTTCTTTTCCAGCATTCTCTGTCTTAGAGAAGTGTACCTTCATTCATCCAGTTACCCAGGCCAGAAAGCTTTCTTCCCTCAATTACGACATCCAGCCCATTGGCAAGTCCTGTTGATTTTACCTCTTACCACTTCCCTCCATTTCTACCACCATCATCTCTGGCATGAACTACTGTGACAACCTTTTAATCGGTCTCTCTGCAACACCTTTTGCTTCCCTTCAATTTTCTCCACAAGGTTGTCAAAGCATCTTTAAAAAAAAAAAAAAAAAGTACAAATCGGATTGTCACGCTATTGCTTTAAAAAATCTCAGTAGCCCACTCCTGCTCTATGGCTGAAGCCCAAAGTCCTAACTGTGATCCACTAAGCCCTGGTTCCTCATCTGCTCAGGGCTCTGCATGCCTCTCCCCTTCATCTTGACACCACTCTCTGCACCTCTGTCGTACGGACTTTGTCCTGCTGCCATGCCTCTTCCTGAGCCCCTGCTTTAGTACGTGCTGTTCTCCCTGCCCGGATGTTCTTTCTCCTCTCTACCCCTCAGCTGGCTACTTTCGACTCCTCTTTCAACTCTCAGCTCATGCTTCACCTTCTCAGGGATGCCCCCCCGACCTCCTGTTAGACAATCCTGTGGCACTCTGCACTTACTTCTCTTTATCACTTACCACGACCAGGGACAACAACGACTTCCTCACTTGGTTGTTTAATACATTCCACCTTGCTAGAAAGCAAGTTCTAGGACAGGAGGGACCTAGAACAGTAGTCCATACAAAATAGAAGAGCAAGACTATCTGGGTCCAAATCCTAACTCTGCCACTTACCAGCTGTGAAATCTTGGGCAAGTTATTTAATCCCTGTTTCACTTTCTCCATTTGTAAACTAGGAATAATAAACAGGTTAGCCTGTTTTTTAAAAAAATATCTGGCTGGGCAGGTGCAGTGGCTCACACCTGTAATCCCAGCACTTTGGGGGGCCAAAGCGGGTGGATCACCTGAGTTCGGGAGTTCGAGACCAGCCTGACCAAAACGGAGAAACCCCGTCTCCATTAAAAATACAAAATTAGCTGGGCGTGGTGGTACATGCCTGTAATCCCAGCAACTCGGGAGGCTGAGGCAGGAGAATCTCTTGAACCCAAGAGGCAGAGGTTGCGGTGAGCCGAGATCGTACCATTGCACTCCAGCCTGGGCAACAAGAGTGAAACTCTGTTTCAAACAACAACAACAACAACAACAACAACAACAAAATATCTGGCCGGGCATGGTGTCTCACACCTGTAATCCCAGCACTATGGGAGGTTATGGAGGGAGGATTGCTTGAGGCCAGGAATTAAAAACCAGGGAAGATGCTGGGACTCCTTTCCACCGGGTAACCCACCAATCTGTGGGGTGTTCTCACATGTGCCATGTGGCCAAGGATTTGCTGAAGGCTGCTACTCTCTTCACAGTCTTCTGTGACAGACCCTGAAGCTCCAGGGAAAGAAGTCACAACATAATGGACCCCTGTGAGAACTTCATGAAAGCTATGGACCTCTCTCCAAAAAAGTGCTCACATGTAGTCTCTAACATTATGCATATAATTTCGAGGGGTTTGAGATTCTCTAAGCCATTAATGTTTCCTTGAGTTAAAAGCTTTAGAATTACACAAATAACCTGCTTATGAGAAACGGATCAAAACAGTATTCTCCCTCCTGTCATAACGTAAATGCCAAAATCACAGGCCACTTAGCTAAGGGGCATCAGCCTTGTGGACATAAGAGTTCTGCTTGTCATACCACTGGTGGCTGGTGAGAGCTCCTCTCACTTTGCAGACAGAATGCTGGTCTTCTTAGGACAACAGAGGCAGACACCGTGGCACCACTAGAGATCTACAATCCAGCACATGTGCATGTGTGCATGAAGTCAACTTCTCCCATGCTCAGGGGCATGACAGAGTCACGGTGACCCAGGGGAAGCAAGCCAGGTTACTGCAGAAGTGAATCATGGCATATTACCTAGTCAACCAGATCAGATACACTCGGCTTACATAGCTCAGATTTCCTTACTTAGCAAGAATTATGGAGTCAGATTTGTTGGCTCTTTTTACTAGGCATGGAGTCTATACCATAGACATAGCTTCCTCTTCTTTAAAATACAGGGCCCTGGGCTGAAAGAATACTACCAACTGAAATCAAGGGCCAGGCACACACTTCTCGCTCAGTGCTGAGGTCCCCTGCTGCTGTAGGAGACAGACACCTTACCTGTCTGACAGCTGCCCTGAAACGAAGGAGCCCAACAGCACACCCACGAAGAACAAGGAGATCGTGAGTGGGGCCTTCCAGTCGTCCTCACACACCAGGTTCCACTGCAAGATGAACAAAGGGGTGTATCATTCCCTTCTTTTTAAAAGGTTTTTAAAGCAAAGGCATCCTGGAAAATGAAGTCAGAACATCCTGCATCCCTGCATGCTCTGAGTGTGAACTCATTTAGTCAGGTGATGGCTCACCTGGACAGGAAGGCAGAGAGCAGGCTTCCTCCCCATCCTGTTTTTCATAGCATTGTGGGCCCCACTGTCTTGCTTCCATTTTGAGGACAGACGGGCAGAGAGTAAGTGTTCTATCAACATGCTGACCCTGAAGAAGGCAAGGCCTCATACGCTTGCTCCTAAAAATCTGAGCAGAGCCCAGGGCTGTGGAAGAGGCAGGGCACCCTCGCTCAGTGGGGTTCAGGCCATTGGCATGAACGTCACTGGAGTGGTTCTGGAAGCAGGGCTCTGGGGCTCTACAGGCCAAAGCATCCAGCAAGAAACTAAGGCCAGGGCACAGAGTGTGCCATCTGGACCTGTTCTGCTCAGCTTCCCACCCTGGGCCAACCGGGTCCTTCTTGTGACCTTTAGAGCTGGAATCTCTGATGCTGCACACCAACTATACTAGGCTCAATTACAGCTGAAAGCTCTGAGCTTGGAGGTAAGAAACTGGGTTTTAGCTCCCACTCTACTATTAACTCTTCCAACCTCAGATAAGCATCACCCCATGCTGTGCCTTGATTTCCCCATTTGTAAAACAGAGATTGGGGTAAGGAACAGGCTGCACCTCTTGAGTTTCCAGCATCCAATGTGTGGTTCCATCTACAGTTACCATGAACAGAAAAAGAGGTCTGAAGACATGGGGAAGCAGTCAGACACCCGGATCAGGCTGCGCCTGCCTAACCAGGAAGAAAGCCCAATCAGGATACTTGGTGGTTCACAGAAAAACGACAAATGTTTTTCAGACAGAGAGATGGTGCTCAGTAGTAACCTTTGCAGACTTCTCACATGAGCAGCCACCCTCCTAGGAACTCAGACCCTTGCCTCCCTGGCGCCAGGCTGCTGGCCTGCCCTCCACGGAGCCTGCTGGCTCCTCACCAACAACGCAGGCAAGGGGACATGCGGCTCCCTAGAACAAAGCATCTCTTCCGGGCCAGTGACAGGAAAAACAAGCCTGCTTCTCCATGCCTCTGGACACCTCTCAGAGGGGTTGGCAGGCAAGACTCAGGCTGGACACGGAGAACTCCCGCAGCAGGCACGCTGCTGGCTCTCCACTTTGGAACAAGCACGGACCTGGATGGGCTGGGAATAGGGTGGCAATCCCCAACCCAGGGAAGAATTGGAGCATCCAACCCTTAATCAGGAGGCAGCCCAGACTAGCAGGAGTCAAGAACATGGGAGCACCACAGCCTGAGTGCCCAGGCTGCCACAGCCTCCAACCTCCACAGGCCAGCACCCACAGGCCATCTTTCTGGTAGGTGGGTGAGTATCCCTGCAGTGGCCCCCACTCACACATGGCTGCTAAATCTAGGACTGGGAGTGGAGGGAGAGACAAAGTTGAGGGATTTGATGACAGGGTGCCAGCCTCTGTGTGTGAGGCCAAGCTTCAGGGGCCAGGTCCTGGCTCCTGCCACTCTTGAGTATGATGGGCTCTATTTCCCAGCTAGCATGTCTTTTATAGTAGAAAAGATGAAAACACAAACAAAGGGTCAGCAGTGGTTTCTCAACAGGACTATCATTAGGTGAGGGTTGGGGACCCATATGGCTGAGCTAGACTAGCAATCCACATGGGCTTCTGTAGTGAGTTCTGGAGTTGCAGACCCCAGGACAGGTCTCCCAATATCAGGCTTCTAAGGACTCCTGGGCTGGCAAGGTTGGGTGCGACCTAAAACCAGGTCAATCTCTGCAGGGGACAGGGTGACTGTAGTGCTCATTTTGAGATAGGCCCCAGAGCATCTCTCAGGCTCCCTTAGCCCCACCCTCTCCACTTGTTCCAGCCTGTCCTTAGCCTAGGCAGGTGTGTAACTCCTTGGTTATCTCTGCCATCCACCCAACGACAGCCCTTGACAACTCTCTGGGCCTGGCTTTGGGCCCTCCAAAAGCAAATATGCATTAACACTTCTTTCCTACTGGCCACTGGGGGTCTGTAAGCAGGATCGGGAAAGGCACTAGGTCTCAAAACTGAACACAAGGGCAAACATAGATTGGGTCCCAGCCTGCCAATCCGTCCACATACCTGTCAACCACCAGATGGACTGCAGTGGGTTCCAGGACTTGGCCAGAATCCCCCTTAGAAGAGGTGGGTGAGAAGCAAATAGAGTCCAGGCTAAGTACCCCCTGCTTAAAGTGTTTACAAAGGAGTCTAGCATTCCTTAGCTCCTGGTTCCCCAGCTGTGATTAAAGCCGTTATAGACCAGCTTATTGATGCCTCCACCTGGCACATGGGATGGGCTATACTGGCTGATGATCACAGGTATCAATGTTAAAATGGAATGTGTGGGTTTAAGATTTGGGTCATGAGCCTAACGCTGTCACCCTTCAGCTGGCTGAGCTGTGAAAGCAGGCCCAACCTGAAAACAATCTGGGAGCAACTCTGGCAAAGGGCCTAGACTTGCCCCTCTTCCTGAGGAAGAAATGCACCTTTCTAGTGGTGATGGTTTCAAAGGTGTAGAGATACATGTATGTCAAATTGCATGCTTTAGCTACATGTTTTTATGTCATTTACACCTTAATAGAGCTGTTAAACATTTTTAAAAAGAGGGAGAATTGTGTCTCCTGTGCCTCATACATAATTGGCACTGCTTTTCAGTTATGAGAAGTAGAGAGATGACATAGTTCCCTGGGACTGAATGTTCTTACCTGTGAATTGGCAGGAAGGGAAAAAAAAGATAGGGTGTATGCCCCTAAGGCAGAAGTTCTTCCCTGAGGGGATGTACCTAGCCTGACCGTATCAACAGTCAGACATGCGGCTAGGCACCGCGTTACTGACTGCCATGTATTCCTATATTCCTACACACATTTTGTCCCGCCTCCTGCTGCAATTAATGATGCAAATAATCCTTGCCCCAGCGTTGTCAGAGCAAAGAGAAAAGGTATTTGCTATCTTTGCTATCACATCCTCTACAACTCCTGGCAGTGCCCCCTTTATAGAGGAGAGGCTCAGGAGCTCTTTGGTACAGAGGTGAGTGAATGAATGGATAAATAAAAAGGTATCAACCTTCAACGTCTTGGTATACTTTAGTTCTTGCTTGGCTGCCCAAAGTTGAGATGAACCCTGAACTCCTGAACTTCAATCTCCAGAATATCTTTTTTTTCTTTTGAAATAGTCTTGCTCTGTTGCCCAGGCTGGAGTGCAGTGGCACAATCTCGGCTTACTGCAACCTCCACCTCCCGGGTTCAAGTGATTCTCATGCCTCAGCCTCCTGAGTGGCTGGGACTACAGGCATGCACCACCAGCCTGGCTAAGCTTTGTATTTTTAGTAGAGATGGGGTTTTGCCATGTTGATCAGGCTGGTCTTGAACGCTGACCTCAGGTTATCTGCCCACCTCAGCCTCCCAAAGTGCTGGGATTAAAGGCAAGAGCCACCACGCCTGACACTTTTTTTTTTTTTTTTTTCTGGCTCCCTGACCCCCTGCTTTGCGTCAACTGTCAGAACTTTACCCAGGATGACAGGTCTCAGCTAGCTAGAGAGTGGCTCAATCTGACCAATCATAGCCAGAAGTGTCTACTATGTGTGTGCATAGTGGGCCACGGGACCCCACAGGTGGCTTCTCTGCCTTGCTATATAGCTGCAAAAGCCTGGATGAGGGTCTGTGTGTGAGAGAAACCAGCAAAGGTATAGCAATGAGGCTCAAGCTCCAGGTCTCTCGGGTCTCTGCTGCCCAGCCCCAGCCCCAGTTCCCAGGTTGCTCTGGCTTTTCCTCCAGGCAGCTTTGGGAATAACAGTGAGGGCTCTCCCATCTTCTAAGATGATTTATCTCTACACGACACAAGGCTGATAGAAAAGCTAGTCCAGGACAATAGGGAGAGAGTGGGAGTCCCACCCAGGACTGGGCCGAGGGCTTCTCAGAAGCAGACAGGTGAAGAGCAAGGTGATGCAGAGTAGCTTGGAAGTTTCTTTTCTTTCTTTCTTTTTTTTTTTTTGTGACAGGGTCTTGCTCTTGTCGTCCAGGCTGGTATGCAATGGCGTGATCTTGGCTCACTGCAACCTCCGCTTCCCAGGTTCAGGCAATTCTCCTGCCTTAGTCTCCCTCCCAAGTAGCTGGGATTACAGGCACCCGCCACCATGTGGGGCTAATTTTTGTATTTTCAGTAGAGACGGGGTTTCACCATGTTGACCAGGCTGGTCTCTAACTCCTGACCTTGTGATCCACCTGCCTCAGCCTCCCAAAGTGCTGGGTTTACAGGCATGAGCCACCACATCCGGCCAGAAGTTTCTCAAGGAACCTGTCTGTCCACAGGCTGGACAGAGCTATAGTGAAACCAAAGAGCAGGCAGCCCAGGCAATCTCAGAAACCACCCAGGTTCCCAGCAGATGTGGCAGTCCATGGCCAAGAAGCACTGCATGATGGGTTAGCTAATTCCCCAGTACCCCAGGGATGACTAAGGGGCCACAGGAGAGGCCAGCCTAGAACCATGTGGACCACCAAACGATTCCTGAAACATGGGGGCATAAAACTCTTTCACCTCATAAAATCATTTTTATTTATTAATATTATTATTATTCTTTTGAGATGGAGTCTCGCTCTGCCACCCAGGTGGGAGTGTCGTGGCTCGATCTCGGTTCACTGCATCATCTGTCTCCTGGGTTCAAGCGATTCTCCTGCTTCAGCCTCCCAAGTAGCTGTGATTACAGGTGCGTGCCACCACACCCAGCTAATTTTTGTATTTTTAGTAGAGATGGAGTTTCACCATGTTGGCCAGGCTGGTCTTGAACTCTTGATCTCAAGTGATCTGCTGCCTTGGCTTCCCAAAGTGCTGGGATTACAGGCGTGAGCCACCACACCCTGCCAATATTTATTTATTTGTTAATTACTGGCAGATTCCTTCTGCCAATTCCAACACCTCATTCCACATCCATGTGGCGTCAAAGCCCCAGTCAGTGGGCAGGGGAGTCACCTTTCCTTTAAAAAATTCCAGTCAATCCTTTTCAGCCACCCTCAAGTTTCCCTTCTAAGAACTGAATTATTTTTCTTTAGTTCTGAAATTTTAGAGATGATTTCTTAAATTATTCATTAACCCATTCAATAAAAATTTTCCTGAGAACCTCCCTCTGCATCCAGAATTGTGGCAGAAATTGAGGAAGATGCAAAGATCTAAATCCACCACAAAGTTTGGTACTACATGTATGTACTTTAACTTGAACAAAGAAAAAAAATCCAGACAAGACACCTGAGGTTGCAGTCTTCAGTGGAAAAAAATATGACTAGTAATGCAATACCAGTGTACTTACAAATGTATGATTTGGGGCAGAGGGCAGGCTTAGAGACATTTAGCAGGCATGGGACTAGATGCAGTGGTCAGCAGGGTAGGTTTGAGTTGAAAGACAACAGGCCATAGAAAAAGCCATTAGAATGTTGATGCAGCAACTTCCAGCAGTAGCCGTTCACCTGAGAACAAGTAGCTCTGAACTTCAAGTCAAGCATTCCAGTAGCCCAAAACAAAGATCTAAGCATTAATCTGGCCTCCCTACAAAGACTGACAACATATAAGTAGGTGAAAGGGCACACAACTGCTTTGAAACTGCTAAGACAGCTAAATAAATAGTCTAAATATTAAAAAACAAAAGGCTGACATTGGCAGCAAGATAAGGTCAGACTCCCTGGCACGGCTGGCCTTCGGGAGTTCATCAATGCCACCGCCACTCAGTCCAATGTGGGATGAGGGCAGCAAAGCAGGAACAAATGACTAGAGTAAGCTGGGGTCCCTCAGGGGTCAATGTAAAACCCCAAGAGATGCCATGAGCTTCTTCTCACTTCACCACCTCCCTCTTCTTTAGGCAGCCCCAAGTAGAATTTGTAGGGATTCCTGCGTCATGTTCCCCTCTGTGGCCTCTGCCTGCAACCTCAGGGACAGCCTCTGCTTTCATAGTACTCACTGGCTTCCAGGAAGGTAACAGACCCACCTGTGAGGCGAGGACCCAGGATTTGTGGCAACTGAAGGTTCCAATTCCCTGTGGATTCACAGGCCAGAAAGCATAGTTGGCTACCTCCAGGGAGTGCCTCTTTTGTCAAGTCATGATGCCTCTGGACACTGCAGCTATGTCACTAGCTAAGAAATCCCAGTGGGGCTCAGGTCACACTCCCACTACATACATGTGGAGAAAGCAGGTCCAGGTGCTGGGGACATCAAATTTCCAAACATAAAAAAAACACACACGTGCACACACACTTGAGTCTTTAGGGGTAGCTCTCAGACTCCCTTGAAGAGTGACGACGCCAAGAAGCAACACAGTTGGGACCTCCAGAGCCCCTGTAAGCCCCTCCGAGGCTCCAGGAGGGAGGCTCAGCACCAACATCCAGCAGGGCTTGAAGCCATGCCAGGGCCTGTGGCACTCTCCCCCTCTGTGAACTCTCCCCTCTCTGTGAACTCTGCCCTCCTGCTGGGTGGTTTCTTGCCATTGCATTGGGGCCTTCAGCTCACTATTATGCTGAGCTGAACACCCTAGGCTCACTGAGAGTCCCCCTCCTCCGGGAAGCCTTCTCTAACCTGCGAATTCGTCATTAGCACATTTTAGTGAGCCTATCTATCAATGAGGGCTATTCACTGGCTACTTACTCAATGCTGCTGAAACTTCAGGGAGCTAGAGTGCCAGTGTCTGAAAAAGACACAAAACATATCCATCATTAACATCATGTTCCTACATCCAGCTCCAACAACTGCTCCAACAGGTTCAGAGGGGACAGACAAAACCACCCAGAGGGAAAATTCAAGGAGCTGAGAAATGAGAAAGGTTCCCCCACACCCTATGACCTAAGGTTGTATGCTTTAACTAAATCTGGCCAACAGCCTTGCCTCATAATACCTTAGAAAACATTCCAGGTCAACAAGTCACCCTGAACAGATCTTCAGATGAATGGATCTTAAAGACTGACAACTGACAGCCTGGTGTGGTGGCTCACACCTGTAATCCCAGCACTTTGGGAGGCAGAAGCAGGTGGATCACGAGGTCAAGAGATTGAGACCATTCTGGCCAACATGGTGAAACCCTGTCTCTACTAAAAACACAAAAATGAGCTGGGCGTGGTGGCTCACAGCTACTCGGAGGCTAAGGCAGGAGAATCACTTGAACCCGGGAGGCGAAGGTTGCAGTAAGCCGAGAATACACGACTGCACTCCAGCCTGACGACAGAGGGAGACTCTGTCTCAAAAAAAAAAAAAAAAAAAAAAAAACTGACAACTGACCATGGGAAAAGGCAAAGGATTACTTACAG
Organism: Piliocolobus tephrosceles; assembly: GCF_002776525.5. NCBI lineage: Eukaryota > Metazoa > Chordata > Mammalia > Primates > Cercopithecidae > Piliocolobus > Piliocolobus tephrosceles. The sequence goes on from NC_045437.1 coordinate 157,608,922, forward strand.
GGCATGACCAGATTGTCATTCTGGGTTGTGGACGGTAGGGGAAGGAGTAACTAGGGGAAAAAGGGAAGAGGCAGTTGTACACACATGCCTTATTTAACTTTAAAAGTTCAGGAAAGATAAGTATTTCCTCTCTTCTAAAAAGAAGCCAAGAGACTAGAGGAAAAACGGGATAGCCCCTGGCCCAAGCCCTGGCTCTGCTACTCACTCACCACCCGCAACCCCACTTAGAGGAAGTCTTGGACACTCAGGGCCATAGAATATCGCCCAAGGACCGCCAGGACCTTCCTGGTACCCTCGCAAAGTGGCCATCAGGATGGGAGACCACCCTGACAACCTCTTGCAGGGAGGAGTACACTCTGACTTGAGGTCACCTTGTGAAACGTTCCCAAGCCACCTGGCTGGAGGGTCTCCATCGCTAGGGTGTTGACTGTTGGGGGAGGGGGAGTGACAGCGTCCAGCGCGCATCTGGGAGAGAGGAGCTCGGGTTCAAGGACCGCGACAGTCTCCTCCGCGCCTCAATCTCAGCCCCAGCAGAGGCCGGCACCCACCTCGGTCACAATGGTGGACAGATAGATGTCCCGGCTGAACTCCCAGCCATCCAGGCAGCTCTCCAGCTCCAGTTGCCCCAGGTCCACATCGCGCCCCGGCTCCAGCCCGAGCGCCGAGAAGTTGGCGATGGTGGCGAGCCGGTAGCGCCGGCAGCTGTGGGGCACCTCGCGGCCGTCCTGCAGCTGCAGTGGGACACTGTGGTTGCGCCAGGCGCTGCTTAGGTTTGCGGCGTCCGGCACCCGGCAGCGGTGCTCCGGGGTCGCTATCAGGAACACGGCGGACAGGCCGTTGAAGCCATTGGGGATGATGCTGGCGCTGAGCAGGAAGAAGATGAGGCGCTGGAAGGGCCCCCACTCGCCCAGGAAGGCGGTCACCTCGTCGTAGTCCCGCATGCCGCCCTCAGAGGCCCACAGAGCGCGGCCTGGGGTCGCGCGACGCGGAGGACTTTGCGCGTGCGCGCGGGGCACCCGCAACCTACCGGGCGAGCCTGGCAGCGAGCTACCCAAGACCGTCCGCCGAGGGTAGGCTCGCAAGCTGACACTGCCGCCTTGGTCGCCTTGGTCCCGCCGCGGCCGGCCTTACATAGGGCGCGCGGCCGGGGAGGGTTCCGGGGCCTGGGCCACAAGGCGCGCCCCGCCGGCAGACGGAGCGGGGCCGGCGAGGGCGGAGCTGGGGCGGGCTGCTAGGGCGGAGCTGGGGAGGGCCGCGAGGGCGCGGGGCGGGCCGGCAGCCGAGTGCACCTGAGGCACCGGCCGGGCCTGTCCTGGGGGCCTGGCGGCGGCCAGGCCTCCGCCAGCCAAGCCTGCTGGGGACGACCGAGGTAGCCCGGGCTCGGCTTAGGAAGGCAGCGGGACTAGCGGCCTTGGGGTCCGAGTCCGAACTCGCTCCTCCATCGGGGGACTGGGAGCGAGTGGGAGAGGGACCGCGAAGCTCCAGTGTTGAAAACGCGCCGCTCCCAACTTTTTGCGAGGCCTACTTGGGGGCGGGGGTAAGGAGGAAGTAACTGGGCTAGGGTCTCACAGATAGTTGCTCTTGACACAGCCTATCCTTATAAGAGGAAGGGGGATTATTTTGAACCTGGGACTGTTAACTACCCTAGTAAAGAGGCTGGGAGCTATGACTTTTCATTCTAGTTCCGATGCCCTTTCCACATTTTCTTCTGTAACAAGCCATTTTGTTCATGCAGATGTAAAAATTTAACTTCACGATTAACGATCCTAGCCTAGGATTAAATATTCCCCACAGATTAGTTATTTCCTTGCAGAGTTTCTTCGGAAGCTAACTGGAAAAAAAAAAAAAAAAAAAAGCAGTGAGGTGATTCTAAAGCAGCAATGTTCAATAGGATAAGGAGCTACATTTGTTATGTTAACTTTTCTGGTAGCCATATTAATAAAATTGCCAGATTTAGCAAATAAAAATATAGGACTTCTAGTTAAATTTGAATTTCAGATATAGAATGAATAATTTTTAAATATGTCCCATGCAGGAATATATAAAATAAAAATGTAACTAGTTGTCCTGTATTTTATCTGGCAATGCTCATATTTAAAAAGTAAAAATAAAAGATGAAATTAACTTTAATAGTATATTTAATCAAGTATATCCAGAACATGATCATTTCATCATATAATCAATATAGAAATTATTGATATTTTACATTGTTGTATATAAATCATTGATCTTTTTTTCCCTCCTCATACTAAATCTTAAGAATTCAGTGTATTTCACAGGTTCTCGGGATTTGAAAAAAAAAAAAAAAAGGAATCCAGTGTGTATTTTACAGCACATTTCAATTTGGACTAGCCACACTTTTTGCTTTTTAATATTTATTTATTCATTTATTTATTGGAGACATGGTCCCACTCTGTCACCCAGGCTAGAGTGCAGTTGCACAATCATAGCTCACCGCAGCCCTGAACTCCTAAGCTTAAGTGGGCCTCCTGCCTCAGCCTGCCGAGTAGCTAGGACTACAGGCACATGCCACCATGCCCAGCTAATTTTTTATTTGTTTGTATTTCTCAGAGACAAGTCATCCCTGTGTTGCCCAGGCTGGTCTCAGACTCCTGGGTTCAAGCAATCCTCCCACCTCAGCCTCCCAAAATGCTGGATTACAGGCGTGCGCCACTATGCCTGGCCAGACTCATTTTTTAAGTGTTCAGTAGCCACATGTTTCTATTGGTTATCTTATTGGACAGCACCATTCCTAAGGCCTTCAAGAATTTGGGCTGCTAAACTTAACAATGCAAGATATTCCTTTTTAAAATAGTAGTGGCTTAGTGATAGAAACAGAACTAAGTGTATATTTTTACAATGTAATGTGTTGGGTAAAGAATATTTAATAGTCACTATATTGTAAGCTGAAAACAAAGCTACAGAAAAGGAACCTAACCTTGCCTGCAGATTTTTAACAAGGAAATCTAAACATTTGCATAAAGCATAATAGACTTAAAAAATTATGATAAAGATGTTATCACAGGACTTGTTTGTTTCTTTATACTTACTATTCACTATTCTTGCTTCCTGAAGATGGATGGTTATACCTTCAACAATGTACTTAAATCCTTCTAACATCTTATGTGAAGTTATAGTTCTTATCTAGAACTAACTGAAAAAGAAAGCAAAGCTTCTTGAAAATAAACTCCTTTTTTGTGTGCTAAAATATTGTTTTAATACTTCAAAAGAAACGAAAGCTTCTATGAGAAGAATGTTGACCTGTGTCCAGACCAAACAAGGTGAAGAAGTCTTGTTTTAACATTTGAGAAATATCAGTTGGGCATCAGATAACATTCCTGAAAGGAATTGAAAACAATGCAGTAGACTACAAAAGAAGCTGCACATCCTTAGGAAGAAAAGAAACCATTTGTCATGGACGGCTTGTCCACATGCACAAAGCAGAGAGCAACCTAAGATGGCGCTGTCCAGTTCCAGGTGCACTGTGATTCCTATCTGAATGCCATTACTATTTAAATTGCTTTTTTTTTTTTTTTTTTTTTTTTTTTTTGAGACAGGGTCTCCTTCTGTCACTCAGGCTGGAGTGCAGTGGGGCAATCTTGGCTCACTGCAATTTCCACCTCCCAGGCTCAAGCAATCCTCCCACCTCAGCCTTCCAAGTGGCTGGGACTACAGCCACGCCCTGCTACACCCAGCTAATTTTTTTTGTATTGTTGGTAGAGATGGGGTTTCGCCATTTTGGCCAAGCTGGTCCCAAACTCCTGACCTCAAGTGATCCCCACGCCTTGGCCTCCCAAAGTACTGGGATTATAGGTATGAGCCACCATGCCCAGCCTTAAATTTCGTCTTTTAAAAGAGAAAGAGAGCTTAGAATCTGAATCAGTTACCCGAGGCCCTTTATCCTGCAAGAATCTGAATTAGGATCTTCCTATTTTACATGTTAAAAAATGCAAAACTGGTTTATATGGTAGATAACCCTACAGTTCAGGGCTAGAACTTTAGATTAAATGCATTCATACCCTAGCAGATGTGGTAGCTTGCCTCCAAGATGGCACCCAATGAATGATCCCTGTACCAGGATTGATCTATGGGACCAAAAGCATATAGCATTAGTGATGATACTTATATCACTTGGGTAATTACATTATAAAAGATGTCCATCATGGGTGTTCTTTTTCTCTTTCTTTTGCTCAGAGACAAGCAAGCTGTCATGTTATAAGCAGCCCTTTGAGGAGTCCATGTGATGTCAAGGAATGAAGTCTCCAGCCAGCATTTAATGAGAAACTGAGGCCCACTAACAATCTTGAGTGAACTTGGAAGTAGCTCCTTCAGCATCAGCTGGGTGTTGAGATGACTACTGGCAGGTTAACTGCAACTTCATGAGAGTCTTCTGGACCAGAACCACTCAGTTAAGTGACTCCCAGATTCCTGATCCTCAGAAGCTCTGAGAAATAATGAATATTTGTTGTTTTAAAATGTTAAATTTTGAGGTATTATATTATGTGGCAATAGGTAACTAATATATAAATTATTTTAATCAAACAATATGTTAAATTAAAGCTCAGAAGAATAAACATCCGTAATTCCTTAATTTGTTTTCCCCTCTATTCTACAGAATAGAATTTTACAGATGAACCTTGTAATTACTTGTGCAATAAGAGACAGTATGTTGTATTGGTTAAGTGCATAGCTCTGGATGTATGGTAGTAGAAAGACCAATATTCAATTGCTTTCTTCTTCAGTTTCAAGCTTGTGAGCTTGAGCAAATTTTAAAAGTGTTTTAAGCCTCAGTGTCCTGGGATAGTAGTGCTTAGCTCAAGCTCCTAGCATATATTAACTACAAACTAAATATTAGCTATAATTAATAGTTTTACTTTGATTATTGACTCTAAATAAATACCTTAAGAACTATATGTTCTCCAGATTTGGATATGTCTGGACGTTATGTAAGCTGGAATAGTCAGCAATTACTTGCCTGAGGAAGGGAAAGCCTTCAAAGAACAAACTCCTCCTTCAAGAAAAGAGTAGGCTGGGTGCGGTGGCTCATACTTGTAATCCCAGCATTTTGGCAGGCTGAGGAGGGCGGATCACCTGAGGTCTGGAGTTTGAGACCAGCCTAGGCAACATGGTGAAACCCTGTCTCTACTAAAAATACAAAAATTAGTCAGGTGTGGTGGCACACTCCTGTAGTCACAGCTACTTGTGAGGCTGAGGTGAGAGGATCACCTGAGCCTGGGAGGTGGGGGTTACAGTGAGCCAAAATCTGCACTGCACTCCAACCTAGGCAACAGAGTAAGACTCCATCTCAACCCCGACAAAAAAAAAAAAAAAAAAAAAAAAAAAGAGTAGAAGGCACAAGCTTAGTCCAATATTATAGCTTCAGCATCAGAGTAGAAAATGATTCAGAGGGTCTGTCCGGTGTCTGCCGTAGATCCCGCAAATCTGTGTTTGGATGCTTCTAGTAAGGAGCATATGGCAGATGCACCTGACAGATGCACTTGGCAGCAATAACTTATGCATACCTGAGGAATGACCCTAGGGTCTAAGAAGAATGTGTGTTCAGAGCTCCGAGATAAGGCATCTGGGAGTGGCCAACCCAGAGATTTCATTTCTTATCTATGACAAACTTCTGAACTGCTCCCACCCCCAGCCCATCCTGTAGAATGCAGGCCCTACTAGGTGACCAAAGCCCTTTGTTTTAGGTAGAATGAAGGTTGCCTGGTAGAGGTTGCTAGGGGAAAGGTGTTCAGTAAAAGTGTTATATAAACTGCATGTCTCTTTGTTTGTTTTTGTTTTTTTGAGACAGAGTTTTTGCTGTTGTTGCCCAGGCTGGAATGCAATGGTACAATCTCGGCTCACTGCAACCTCTGCCTCCCGGGTTCAAGTGATTCTCCTGCCTTAGCCTCCCAAGTGGCTGGGATTACAGGTGCCCACCACCAGGCCCGGCTAATTTGTTTGTATTTAGTAGAGACAGTGTTTCACCATGTTGGTCAGTCTGGTCTCAAACTCCTGACCTCAGGTGATCCACCCACCTCAGCCTCCTAAAGTGCTGGGATTACAGGTATGAGCCACCATGCCTGGCCAACTGCATGCTTTTTACAAGGAGTTTTGGTTCTCCTGTCCAGCCCACTGCCACTGGACTTCCCTGTACTGTAAGTCCCCTCAATAAACCTTATGTCTCAGTTTCTGATTCTAGGTCTCTTCAGCCTCTTGAACATGGTGCCATCCCTACTGAAGTCAATGGGGTCTGACATACAAGGGGAACTTGAACAAAGTCTGAAATAGCTATTTTTTTTTCTTGTCAAAATCCCTGTAAGACATTATTTGCCTCGGCCTCAGGCAATTGAATTATGACCCAAGAGTGGAGAAACGGAGAAGTCTGTCTATGTCATCAGACAACATCCCAAGTGGGACGTCATCACCCCAATGCATATTGGCATTTGGGCAGAGTAGAGCAGCAGCAGCCTAGAAAGACTTGGCACAATTCTGTTGGGTTGTACAATAGAATGAGAAATCACATTTCTGCTGTTACGTGATTCTGCATGTTAACTCCAGTTTGTTTGGCCTGGACAGATAGGTAACTAGCCATGAGGACAATGGACCTTGAAACATTCTGAAGACTAGAAAAAGTATGTAATAAAATACTTTGAACAACTGTTTAGGGACTTAAATGTCCAGACTGTTTCTTTAGATGAGTGTAATTTCCAATGTGAAACCTCACCATTTGGCTTCAAGAGGTACAGGACAGCTTTTGAATTTCGCAGAAAAAGTTGTGCATTGCAACAAACTTGACCATCCTATTTGCAATAGTAGAAATGTAAATTCATTCCCTTCAGAGATACCTGTAAAAATGAAATGTGAAATATGCTGCTTACATTTTAAAGACTGGTTATTGCATTCTAGAATAGATGGAAAGACATTAGTGAGGGCCAACATAGAAATATGAGTTTTCCCGAAAGACTTTTGTGTATATATATGACATGGGAGGACAATTGGGTCACTAGTGGTTTTCACTTCTTCGTTCATTTGGCAAACATATGAATAGACTGACGTGTGCCAAACACTGTTCCGAGTTCTGGGAATTGAGGAAAGAAACAAGCTATCTGTTCTCATGGCGCTCACATTTTACTTGGAGGATGGAGAGGCTGACAATAAACTTGTACAAATAAATACAAATGTCAAGTAGTGGTAAGTGCCAAGGAGAAAGAAAAGAGAGTAATAGTATAGAATGACAGTCATTGGGTAGCTGCTTTAGATGAATGGTAAGTGAACATGTTTCTGAGAAGGTGATGTCTGAGCTGAGAGGCAAAGGGTGAGAAGGAATCTGTCATGTGAAGATCTGGGAAGCAGGTGTACTAAGCAGAAGAGCAGCAAGTACAAAGACTGTGAGGTAAGAGATGTGCTCAGGGTTACTAAGTAACAGAGGGAAGGCCAGCGTGACTAGAACATAGTGATCAAAGTGAGTAGTGTTGGAACATAAGTCAGCGACATTGGCAGGAGGCCAGTTTTTATGGAAGCCAGATTGTCTGGTGCCTTGTAGATAGTGGCAAGGAGTTTGGATTTTATTCTAGGTGCATCATTACCAGAATAGTTTTTCTTCTTTTTCTTTCTTTTTTTTTTTTTTTTTTGAGACAGGGTCTCACTGTCACCCAGGCTGGAGTGCAGTGGCATGATCTCGACTCTCTGCAACCTCTGCCTCCTGGGCTCAAGTGATCCTCACACCTCAGCCTCCCCAGTAGCTGGGACTACACACACCACATCTGGCTAATTTTTGTATTTTTTGTAGAGATGGGATTTTGCCATGTTGCCCAGGCTGGTCTTGAACTCTGCCCACTTTGGCCTCCCAAAGTGCTGGGATTATAGGCATGGGCCACCGTGCCTGGCCTATCAGAGTATTTTCAAGCAGAGAAAAGCATCAGGTCTTATTTCTAGCAAAAAAGGAACATTCTGGCTGCTGTATAGAGAATGGACTGTAGAGGACAAGAATGAAAGCAGGTTGACTGATTAGAAAGCATTGCAGCATTATAGGCAAGAGCTTATGATGGCCTGAAGTAGAGTGGTAACTGTGGAAGAGATAAATGGATAAATCCAGAATATTTTTGGGAGAAAAAGGTGACATGATTTGCTATTGGATATGGGCATGAGGGAAGGAAATTAAGGATGATTCCTGAATTTTTAGCCTGAGCAATTTTGTAGCTTTTCATGTCTGTTTTTGAAATGGGGAGATTTGGTGGGGTGGGGGTTTGGGAAATTAAGAGCTTTTTATATTTATTTTTTGCTTTTTAAAAACTGTGGTGAAATACACATAACATAAAATTTACCATTTTAACCACTCTTAAGTGCATTAAGTACATTCACATTGTGCAACCGTCACCATCATCCATCTGTAGAGAGCTCTTTTCGTCTTGCAAAATTGAAACACTATACCTGCTAAACAATAACTCCCCACTCCCCTCCTTACCCTAGCCCCTGAAAACCATTCTATAATACAGAAGTCTCTATGAATTTGATTACTCTCATAGAGTGGAATCACATAGTATTTGTCCTTTTGTGACTCACTTTTATTGTCACTTAGCATAATGTCTCCAAGGGTCATCCACGTTGTAGCATATGTCAGAAATTCCTTCCTTTTTAAGACTGAATAATATGCCATTATATGCGTGTACTACATTTTGTTTACCCGTTCATCCACTGATGGACAGTTGGGTTGCTTCCATCTTTAGACTGTTGTGACTAATGCTGCTGTGAACGTGTATGTACAAGTATCTATTTGAGTACTTGCTTTTAATTCTTTGGGTATATACCCAGAAGTGGAATTACTGGATAATGTGGTAATTCTATGTTTAATTTTTTTAAGGAATCGCCATACTGTTTTTCCCGGTAGCTGTACCATTTCACATTCCCACCAACAGTGCACTAGAGTTGCAGTTTCTCCACGTCCTCACCAATACTTGTTATTTTCTGTGGTTTTGTTGTTGTTGTTTTGTTTGTTTTTGTTTTTTTTACAGAAACTATCCTAATGGGTATAAAGTGGTATTTCATTGTGATTTGATTTGCATTTCCCTAATGATTAATTATGTTGAGTATCTTTTCATGTGCTTATTGGCAATTTATGTATTTTCTTTGGAGGACTGTCTACTCAAGTCTTTTGCCCATTTTAAAATCAGGTTTTTTGTTGTTGTTGTTGTTGAATGGCGGGAGTTCTTTATATATTTGGAATCTGAACCACTTATCAGATATATGATTTGCAAATATTTTCTCCCATTCCATGCCTTTTCACTATTGATTATATCCTTTTATACACAGAAGTTTTACATTTTTGATGAAGTCCAATTTTTATATTGTTTCTTTTGTTGTCTGTGCAAGAGTTTTATTTTAAATGCAATTTTGGGATATCTATTAGACATCCAAGTCAAAATGTCAAATACACAGCTGGATATATGAGTCTGAAGGTCATAAAAGAGATCAGAATGAGATATAAATTAAGGAATCATCCACATATAGATGGTATTTAAGGCCATGGGTCTGGACAGAATCACCCAGGAGAGAAGTCACATAGGAACACATAGGTTTCCCTAGGGAATACAGTCATCTTAGAGTAAAATTCCATCGAAGGAGATCAGGAGGTCTTGGCTGAGTTAAAATTTGGATAATACAAGTTATTAACTATGTTAATGTGTTTTTCTAAGCTAGGTGCCAGGTTAAGGTGGAAATTAGGAGGTCCTGGGCAAGTATCAATTTGCTCTGCTATTGTATTATTGCAAGAATAATACTAACAATAGCACATGACCTCATTTCATCCTCACAATAGCTCTACGTGACTGATATTCTTGTCTTCACTTTACAGACAAAGAAACAAAAGAGAAGTAAAGTAATTTACCCAGTTGCTATAGTTAGCATGTGGTAGGTCCATATTAGAGCCCTGGTCTGTCTGCATGATGGTTAATTTTATGAGATAGCTAGTAAAACATTATTTGTGGTTGTGTCTGTGAGGATGTGTCCAGAGAGGTTCACAAGCATTTGAATCAGTAGATGGAGCAAATAAGGTCCGCCCTCACCAATGTGGTCAGGCATTATCCAATCCACTGAAGGCTCCTGCTTACACAGAACAAAAAGGCAGAGGATGTGCCTATAGTTCCAGCTACTTGGAAGGCTGTGGCAGGAAGATGCTCGAGCCTAGGAGTTTGAGGCCAGTCAGGACAACATAGCAAGACCTTTCTCTTTAAAAACATTTTTTTCTAAGGCACAGGAAGGGCAAATTCTCTCATTCTCTCTCTTCTTGAACTGGGACATCCATTTTCTCCTGCCTTCAGGAAATCGGAGCTCCTCGTTCTTGAATCTTCCAACTCTGGGACTTACACCTTACCCTTTTCCCCTCAGTCCTTCAGACTTGGACTGAATTACACCATCACCTTTCCTGGTTCTCCAGTTTGCAGATGGCATGTCATGGGGCTTCTTAGCCTCTGTAATCACATAAGCCAGTTCACATAGTAAATCTCCTCCTATTGATCTATACATGTATCTGTAATCCTATTAGTTGGGTTTCTTTGGAAAACCCTAATACCCCTTTATCCACAGTTTTGTTTTCTGTAGTTTCATTTACCTGTGGCCAACTGGGTAAACCAAATAGGTGAGTACAGTACAATAAAATATTCTGAGAGAGAGAGATGCACATTTGCATGACTTTTATTACAGCACATTGTTACAATCATTCTATTTTATTAGCTATTGTTATTAATCTTTTACTCTGCATAATATATAACTTAAATTTTATCTTAGGTATGTATGTATAGGAAAAAACCTAGTATATATAGTGTTCAATACTATCTGAGGTTTCAGGAATCCCCTGGGGTTCTTGGAAAGTAGCCCCCTGCCTTCAAGCCTGCACTCTCAATTACTGATGCTACAACTCATTACCCTGAAAGATGAAATCTAGCCCTGAGCCCTTATCAACTGGCTGCATTAGATCATTTTAGATCTCCATGTCACCACAGTCACATTTGTGTGTGGGAGAGATGGTGCTATTCCTGCCACCTTCGTTAGCCTGGCTTGCATTCTCTTCTGAACACTCTGGGTCTTATTAACACTGTGCCAGGTTCCCATACACCCCAAATAAAGAAAAAGAAAGTAGATGGATACAATATACATACTAGGCCCAACAGAAGTTATGCTTTTACTCCCTTTCCTCTTCAATTTAGATACTACTATGGTCCTTTGCTTCAGTCTATCTCAGTTCCTTCATTGTCTTGTCATTCCGTTCACCTCTACTGCAAGGCCCCAAATCCTACCATTTGGTCACTGTACTCCTACCCTGGGTCAGTGGAGGAAATCACACAACCAGTTGAGTTGGTGTCTCGACACATTTACATTTCCAGTCACAATTGGACCCTCAGCCCACTTGTTACTCTCTCAACCCACATTTCCTCGCACCCATCAGCAGCCCCTCTTCTCTCTTGTATCTTAAGTCAGCATCCTGGATTGAGAGTGAAGAGTAAAATGGTTTGACTTATTGTGGGCTTAGACTTTGCAAGACTAGTAAATAAAAGGACTGGGGTAGTAGCAAGAGTGTGAATGGGCTGGAGGGATCACAAGGTATAAACTGGAAGGGAAAGGAAATGATATCAGATGAGAGCTGAAGGGTTGGGAGAAAAACAAAAGGTCCTAGAATGAGATGGAGCTGTTGTGACTGATGAGTGGCCCAGGGTGTGTCCTCAGCAGCAACAATGTGAAGCATAGGTGAAGGTCAAGTACTGCAAGGCTAAGGTATAGCACTACTCATCTTCCTGAGCACAAAAGTCACCAGCACTTTGGGCTGCGTGTCAGAGAGCTCACAGAATGTGGATCACCAACCAGGCAGATGTTGGTAACAGCAACCAGGAGGGCACAGCACAAACCTGAGCAGGTCTTTTACGTATGTGAAGGTGAAGGAGTTATGATTTAGAAATGGCAGTGGGAAGCAAGAAGAATGCTGAGAGCCTGCTCAGCTCTTGGCTTTCAAAATCATGGATAGTGCAAAATGAGTAGCCTTCATTTGAGAGACAGAGCCATGAGGCAAGTGGAGTGCTCAGAAGGATGCCAGATCTCTGTCAAGGAAAGGAGATGGAGAGAACAACCAGGGATGTACTTGAAAGAGGAGAGTTGCTTGTCTACAATGGAATATGTGTTGCAGAGGACTCAGTTGCAGGGAAGACAACTGCAGGAGGGTGAACTGGAGGGCTCTGCAGGGGCAGGAGCACAACGGGGCATTAGAATGGGAGTTTTAGATGAGAAGGGAGTTTTAGATTAGAATGGGAGTTTTAGATGAGAGTTTTAAATTTGCAGTGCTGGAGGAAGATCATCTCAAGGTTCACAAAATCAAGCTTTAGACTTGTCTGTGCCAACAGACAGAGGCATTGGGTGATAGTTCAAATCCTCATAAGTTTTTATAATCCTTTCAGCAGTCTGTTAAATATAACCTTAGTGATAAGCTAAGTTACCTCAGCATAGCAAGCTTAGCTTGGTCTAAATCAGGGTAAAGGTGATTGCTGCTCAAAGGAAGTGAGTGAGACACCCAGCTCTAGATTGGAGAACATGACTTTGACCTGGGTTTCAGCCTCCACAGGGCTTAGGCCCAGGGGAGCGCTAGGCAAGTTGCTGAGGCCACAAGCAGGAGTTTATAACCAGGCTAGACTAAGCCCACTGATGTAATAAGTTTTTTCTTTTTTTTGAGACAGAGTCTCACTCTGTCACCCAGGCTAGAGTGCAGTGGTGTGATCTTGGCTCAATGCAACCTCTGCCTCCCTGGTTCAAGTGATTCTCCTGCCTCAGCCTCTCAAGTAGCTGGGATTACAGGCACCCGCTACCATGCCCGGCTAAATTGTGTATTTTTTTAGTAGAGATGGGGTTTCACTGTGTTGGCCAGGCTGGTCTTGAGCTCCTGACCTCAAGTGATCCACCTGCCTTGGCCTCCCAAAGAGCGAGATTACTGGCGTGAGCCACCATGCCCAGCCTGATGCATGAATTTGCATTCTTCATGCTCTTCATCTATGCTTCTAAAGACCTGGCACTTAGTTGACACTCAGTAAGTTTTATTTTTTAACTTCTTTATGATTATAAAAGTAATATGTGAAGCATTTATAAAGTATGGAAATCTGGAAAAAATAAAACAGAAGTCATCTATAATCTGACTATCCAAACATACCTACTGTTAATACCTTAGCCTACTTTCTCTCTTTCTTTCTTTTCTTTTTTTGAGATGGAGTCTTGCCGTGTCACCCAGGCTGGAGTGCAATGGCACGATCTTGGCTTACTGGAACCTTTGCCTCCCGGGTTCAAGCACTTCTCCTGCCTCAGCCTCCCGAGTAGCTGGGATTACAGGCATCCACCACCATGCCCTGCTAATTTTTGTATTTGTAGTAGAGATGGGGTTTTGCCATGTTGGCCAGGCTGGTCTCAAACTCCTGACCTCATGTGATCTGCCCTCCTCAGCCTTCCAAAGTGTTGGGATTGCAGGCATGAGCCAATGCACCTGGCTTTTTTTTTTTTTTTTTTTGAGACAGTTTTGCTCTTTTTGCCCAGGCTGTAGTGCAGTGGTGTGATATTGGCTCACTGTAATCTCCACCTCCCAGGTTCAAGCGATTTTCCTGCCTCAACCTCCTGAGTAGCTGCGACTACAGACAGGTGCCACCAGGCCCAGCTAATTTTTTTGTATTTTTAGTAGAGATGGGGGTTTCACCATATTGGCCAGGTTGGTCTCCAACTCCTAATTTTGGGTGATCCGCCCACCTCAGCCTCCTGAAGTGTTGGGATTATAGGCATGAGCCACTGCGCCCAGCTGAGCCTACTTTCTTCTGGTCTTTTTCTCATGCCTCCCCACCACCACCCTGGCCCCTCGCCGTTACATACATATATATGTTTATTTTTTTTTAAAGAGATGAAGTCTTGCTCTGTTGCCCAGGCTGGTAGGCTGATCTCAAACTCCTGGCTTCAGGTGATCCTCCTGCCTTGGCCTCCCAAAGTGCTGTTGTTACAGGCATAAGCCATCACACCTGGCTATTTTTCACGCTTTTAAAACTCAGTTTTTTCATTCATTTATTCACTCATTCTTTGGTTAATACTCATATACTGGTTTTATTTTATTATTTTATTATGTTATATTTTTAAATACAGCATCTTACTCTGTGCCCCAGGCTGGAGTGCAGTGGCATGATCATGACTCTGCAACCCCAAACTCCTGGGCTCAAGGGATCCTCCCATCTCAGCCTCCCAAGAGCTTAGGATTACAGGCACATACTACCACACCCTGCTAATTTTTTAAAATCAATTAATTTTTTTTTCTTTTTTTTTTTTTTTGTAGAACCAGTGTGTGTTAGGCCATTCTTGCATTACTATAAAGAAATACCTGAGACTGGGTAATTTATTAAGAAAAGACGTTTAGTTGACTCACGATTTCACAGACTGTATAGGAAGTGTGGCGTTAGGCATCTGCTCAGCTTCTAGGGAGGCCTCAGGGAGCTTTTACTCACGCTGGAAGGTGAAGGCGGAGCAGGTGTGTCACCTGGTAAAGACAGGAGCACGGGTGGGGGGAGGTGCCACACCCTTAAACAACCAGATTTCTCAAGAACTCACTTATTATGATGGGGATAGCTACAAGGCATGAGGGATCTGCCCCCATAACCAAAACACCTCCCACCAGGCCCCACCTACAACATTGGAGATTATATTTCCACATGCGATTTGGACAGGGATAAATATCCAGACTATATCATTTTGCCCCTGGCCCTCCCAAATCTCATGTCCTTCTCAAGTTGCAAAATACAATCATGCCTTCCCAAGAGTTCACCAAAGTCTTAACTCATTCCAGTGTTAACTCAAAAGCCCAAAACTCAAAGTCTCATCTGAGAAAGGCAAGTCTCTTCCACCTATGAGCCTATAAAATCAAAAACAAGCTATTTACTTCCAAGTTACAATGGATGTATAGGCATTGGGTAAACACACCCATTCCAAAAGAGAAATTGGCCAAAAGAAAGGGGCTACAAGCTCCATACAAATTCAAAACCCAGCAGGGCAATTATTAAATTATAAAGCTCCAAAGCAATCTCCTTTGAGTCCATGTCTCATATCCAGGGCTCACTGGTGCAAGGAGTGGGCTCCCAAGGCCTTGGGAAGCTCCGCCCCTATAGTTTGCATAGTACAGCCTCCACAGCTGCTCTTATGGTCTGGAGTTGAGTGCCTGTGGCTTTTCCAGGCACAGGGTGCAAGCTGTCAGTGGATCTGTCATTCTCAGGTCTGGAGGGTGGTGACCCCTTTCTCACAGCTCCACCAGGCAGTTCCCCAGTGGAGACTGTGTGGGGCCTCCAACCCCACATTTCCCCTCCAAACTGCCCTAGTAGAGGTTCTGTGTGAGGGTTCCACCCCTGCAGCAGGCTTCTGCCTGCTGGGCACCCTGGCTTTCTCATACATCCTCTGAAATCTAGGTAGAGGCTGCCAAGCCTCCTTCACTCTTACAGTCTGCATGCCTGCAGGCTTAACACCACGTGGAAGCTGCCAAAGCATATGGCTTGTGGCCTTTGGAGCGGCAGCCTGAGCTGTGCCTGGGGCCGCTTGAGCCACAGCTGGAGCTGGAATAGCCTGGATGCAGGGAGCACTGTCCCAAGGAGGCTGTGCAGAGCCGTGGGGCCCTAGGCCTGGCCCACAAAACGATTCTTCCCTCCTAGGTCTCTGGGCCTGTGCCTGTGATGGCAAGGGCTGCCCCTTAGATCTCTGAAATGCCTTCAAGGCCTTTTTCCCGTTGTCTTAGCTATTAGTACCTGGCTCTCTTTTAGTTACTCAAATTTCTCTAGCAAGTGGTTGCTCTACAGCCTGCTTGAATTCCTCTACTGAAAATACTTCTTGTTTCTCTGTCACATGGCCAGGCTGCAAATTTTCTAAACTTTTACACTCTGCTTCCCCTTTAAATATAACTTCTAACTTTAAGTCATTTTTTTGCTCTCACATCTGAGTTAGGCTGTTAGATGCAGCCATGTCGCTTCTTGAACACTTTGCTGCTTAGAAATTTCCTCTGCCAGATACCCTAGGTTGTCACTCTGAAGTTCAAACTTTCATAGATCCCTACAGCATGAACAAAGTGCAGCCAAGTTCTTTGCTAGGGTATAATGAGGGTGACCATTGCTCCATTTCTAGGTTCCTCATTTCCATCTGAGACCTCGTCAACCACGCCTTCACTTTCCATATCACGATCAGCATTCTGGTTACAACCATTTGACCAGCCAAGCACTATTCTAACTTCTGGGAATACAGAAGTGCTCCTCATGGAACTTAATGGTCTAGTGGAGGAAGAAGGACAATAAATGCAACAAAGAAGTAAATTAGTCAGGATGTCAGAGAGTGGTAAGTCCCATGGAGAAAAATGAAGCAGGGATGCATAAAGTTAGTTCAGAGAGAGAACAGGATACAATTTTAAATAGTGTGGTCAGATAAGGGTTTATTAAGAAGGTGGCATTTAGGCCAAGACACAAAGGAAGTAAGAGAGCAAGCTATGTAGATAGCTGGGAAGAGCATTCCTAGGAAGAGGGAACATGTATCTAATAGAGAAGCATGTCTAGTATGTTCAAAGAATAGCAAAGCCTTGGTAGCCTTAATGAAGAAAGCAATGGAGGGAGTAATAAGAGATGAAGTCAGCGAGATAAAGGAGGGCATGAAGATCAGAGTAGGGCCCTATAAACTGGGTGACTACTGTCAAGTGAAATTAAGGCTGTTGAGGCAGAAATGATTTGATAAAAGTTTATTGTAAGCCAAATGTGAGGATAAGCCCAGGAAAACATACCAACAAAGTTGAGAGTGTTCTGGAGTCTGTTACAAGTTGGAAAGCTTTAATGGGAAAGCTAGAAGAAAGGAGGGGGACTCTTCGTACAGGAGTTTTCCTTTTTCATTGGAGGGTACGATACAAAGCTTACAATAATTGACTACAGATTGCAACATGAAGACTAAAATATCTACACGCAAGACAATCAGTAAAACCTTATGACTCAGAAATAAATCAGTGTCCTTTTCAGTGTCAGTAGGTGGTGCATTGATCAGTACATCAACAATTTGAGGAACTCATAAGATTCCTCACTCAGGACAAGGTATCACCATGAATCACGAGACCTTCCCAAGATGGGTTAATTTGGAAACTGTTTACTTTTAAAGTAAACTGTCAAATGTGACCTGTAGGTTATTGCCATATATAATTTGTCATCCAAACTGGGAGACTTCGAGAATGAAAGGTGGAGGTGAGGGTTATTAGTAATTAACACGAGGGCTGGGCACGGTGGCTCACGCTTGTAATCCCAGTACTTTGGGAGGCTGAGGCGGGCAGATCACGAGGTCAGGAGATCCAGACCATCCTGGCCAACGTGGCGAAACCCCATCTCTACTAAAAAAAAATAAAAATAAAAACAAAAAAATTTAGCTGGGTGTGGTGGCACATGCCTGTAATCCCAGCTACTCGAGAGGCTGAGGCAGGAGAATCGCTTGAACCAGGGAGTCGGAGGTTGCAGTGAGCCGAGATCATGCCACTGCACTCTAGCCTGGCAACAGAGCGAGACTCCGTCTCAAAAAAAAAAAAAAAAAAAAATTAACACTAATTCAGTGGAGAGAAGCCAGGACTGTCCTGGACAAACTCTGATGTGTAATCATTCTACTTATAGACCATTGTAAGGACTTGGGCTTTTAAAAAATCTGACTGAGATGGGAAGCGATTGGAAGATTTTGAGCAGAAAAGTAACATAATGTAATTGAGATAGCCCTGACTACTATGCTGAGAGTAGATTGAACAGGCGTAGGAGCAGCCTTAATGAGGAAAGATTGGCTGGGGGCTAACAGAATACAGGCAAGAAACTGGATTCTACATGTGTTGAAATTATGGCAAAAGACTTTATTGACAGATTGGATGTGGAGTACGAGAGGAAGAGCAGCCAGGAAAATAAAGTTCCCACTTTCTGAGTTGGGGAGGACTTCAGGAAGAGCAGATTTGGGACAAAATTAGGAGCACATGTTAAATTTGACATGTTATGTTTGAGGCACCTATTATATATCCAAGTGAGGATATCGAGTGGGCAGTTATTATGTGAGCCTGGAGTTCACTTCTGTCTATATATTGGTGTTCATCAATGCAGAGATGATATTTAAACCATGAGACTGGATTTTTTTAAAAAGGAAGAGGACCGAAGACTAAGTTCTGGGCACTCCAATTTTAGGTAGTAGCGGAGATGAAGAAAAACCAGCACACTGGATGATTAAAGAGCAGCCAACAAGGTAAGAGGTAAACCAAGCAAGTGTCATTTTTGTTGTTTTTTTTGATACAGAGTCTCACTCTGTCACCTAGGCTGGAGTGCAGTGTCACAATCTCGGCTCACTATAACCTCTGCCTTCTGGGTTCAAGTGTTTTTCTTGCCTCAGCCTCCCAAGTAGCTGGGACTACAGTTGTGTGCCACCATGCCTGGCACAAGTGTCATGTTGTAGAAAGCAGTTCAAGGATGAAAGAGAAATGAGTTTGTCACATGCCTTGAGAGGTCAGGTAAGAGGAGGACTATGAATCGACTATTGAATTCAGAAGCATGCAGGTCACTGGGGACCTTGATAGAGGTGCTCTGGTGAAAGGTGAGGGCTTAAAGCTTAATTATAGTGGGGTCAAGTGAAAATTGGAAGAACAAAGTTGAAAGTAGCAAGTAGATATAGCAATCTTCCAAGGAGTTTTGCTACTAAGGGACAGGGAGATATGGGGCAGGAGCTGACAGCAGAAACTGGATCCAGAGAGAGCTTTTACAGCCTGTTTGCATACTGAATGGGAAAGATCCAGTAGAGAGGGAAAAGATTTATGATGGAGGAATCAGGAGAATTGCTAGAGCAACATCTTTGAGTTGGTAAAGGAGTAGGGGGCAGGGCAGGTAAGCAGTATATAAGGCTGGGGCCAGGCATGGTGGCTCACACCTATAATCCCAGCACTTTGGGAGGTCGAGGCAGGCCACTCACTTGAGCCCAGGAGTTCAATACTAGCATGGCCAACACGGCAAAAACCTGTCTCTACAAAAAATACAAAAATTAGCTGGGTATGGTGGTGCATGCCTGTAATCCTAGCTACTTGGGAGGTTGAGGCATGAGAATCGTTTGAACCGAGGCAGAGGTTGCAGTGAGCCACTGCACTCCAGTGGGGAGGAGAGACCATTCAGGAGAAACAGGAGAAAAGACAGAGTGTGTGGGTACAGATGGAGTTAGGCTGGTGGATTATGGTGCTTGTAGAGGTTCCCTCCATTGCTTCTATTTTCTAGGTGAAATAGGAAGCCAAGGCACAGCTGAGGGTGAGCATGGGGGAGGAGGTGATGGAGTTCCGAAGAGAAAGAAGGTCCTCCAGGATAGAGAATGAACCAGGGCAATTAGGATCCTCTTGAAGTCACTGATGGTCAGTTTAAAGTGAAACCAGTCAGATGGAATATATTTTCCATCTACATTTGGCTATGCAGGTGCTAGAAAGAAGTAGGAGGGAGGTTAGATTTAACCAGCTTTATAGTTTCCCCCAAAAGCAAGGCAGATAAGAAAGGGGCAAGGAAGTTGATTATGATGATTAAGCATGGAATTTAAGCTGGCCGAGAAGGGGTGTGAGGACATGAGTAAGATGAGAGATAGTGAAAATGTGGACATCTTTGCCAGGCATGGAGCCAAACACAGTATGCATTGTCTCATGTAATACCCACCCAAAGGGGACTGTTATCATCCCTCTTTACAGATGAAGAAGCTGAGTTTTAGGAAAGATTATAACTTGCTTGAGGTCACACAGTTGATAGAGAAGGGACACACCCAGTGTCAGGTCCTGGAACACTTGTCTCCAAAGGCTATGTACTTAGCCCTTTTTGCTTTAACTGCAGTATTACTGGGCATTAAAAAAAAACTGATGACTGTGTACAAAGGATGGTAATTTTGTCCAATATGTTTTTGTTAATATGTTTCCAACTTGTGTTAATTTTAAGATTTTCTGTTGTACAGAATTCTTTAAAAGTTCATAGGAAAATATATCTTATCTTCAATTTCCTATTCATTTTAAAATTAAGTATCACCTATATTTTCTTCTAGCTTTTGATTTATTTACTCTTGGCTCTATTTTATTTACATTTATTACATTTGGCTCTTTAGTTGATCAGGAATTAATTTGGTATGTGATTTATGGTGAGATACTATTTATTCCCCCAGTTTTTCCATTTTTACCAGTTTTCTAGCTTGTCAATTGTCCCAGCACCAGTCTTCAACAATGTATCATTTTCTTGATAATTTATAATTCACCTTTATCATATGTTACAATTTTTTCAACACTTGGGTCTGTTTCTGCCATACCTCTTCTATTTTGTTGATAGATTTAACTTTCCTGTGTGTGTGTGTGTGTGTGTGTGTTTTCCAGGAAACCCAGAGTAATCATTGTGTGTTTTTATATATGTGAGAGAACATTTCCCCTTATCACTGATCTTTTTCAAAAATTTCTTAAACATATTACATATTTGTTCTTTCAGATGCTCGTTACAATTATTTTTTAACTTCTTAAAATATCTCATTGAGGATTCCATTCTAAGATGGCCGAATAGGAACAGCTCTGGTCTGCAGCTCCCAGTGTGACTGGCGCAGAAGACGGGTGATTTCTGCATTTCCAACTGAGGTACCTGGTTCATCTCATTGGGATTGGTTGGACAGTGGGTGCAGCTCACAGAGGGTGAGCCAAAGCAGGGCGGGGCACTGCCTCACCTGGGAAGTGCAAGGAGTCAGGGGATTTCCCTTTCCTAGCCAAGGGAAGCCGTGACAGATGGTACCTGGAAAAACGGGACACGCTTGTCCAAATATTGCACTTTTCCAAAGGTCTTAGTGAACAGCACACCAGGAGATTATATGCTGTGCCTGGCTCAGTGGATTCTATGCCCATGGAGCCTTGCTCACTGCTAGTGCAACAGTCTGAGATTGACCTGCGAGGCAGCAACCTGGCATGGAGAGGGGCATCTGCCATTGCTGAGGTCTGAGTAGGTAAACAAAGTGACTGTGGAAACTCGAACTGGGTGGAGCCCATCACAGCTCAGCGAGGCTGGCTGCGTCTGTAGTCTCCACCTCTGGGGGCAGGGCATAGCTGAACAAAAGGCAGCAGAAACTTCTGCAGACTTAAACATCCCTGTCTGACAGCTCTGAAGAGAGCAGTGGTTCTCCCAGCATGGTGTTTGAGCTTGGAGAACAGACAGACTGCCTCCTCAAGTGGGTCCCTGACCCTTGTGTATCCTAACTGGGAGATACCTCCCAGTAGGGGGTGACTGACACCTCATACAGACAGGTGCCCCTCTGGGACAAAGCTTCCAGAGGAAGGATCAGGCAGCACTATTTTGCTGTTCTGCAATATTTGCTGTTCTGCAACCTCTGCTGGTGATACCCAGGCAAACAGTATCTGGAGAATACCTCCAGCAAACTCCAACAGACCTGTAGCTGAGGGATCTCACTGTTAGAAGGAAAACTGATGAACAGAAAGGAATAGCATTAACATTAACAAAAAGGACATCCACACCAAAACCCCATCTGTAGGTCACCAACATCAAAGACCAAAGGTAGATAAAACCACAAAGATAGGGAGAAACCAGAGCAGAAAAACTGACAATTCTAAAAACCATAGCACCTCTTCTCCTCCAAAGGATCGCAACTTCTCACCAGCAATGGAACAAACCTGGGTGGAGAATGACTTTGACGAGCTAACAGAAGTAGGCTTCAGAAGGTCGGTAATAACAAACTTCTCCGAGCTAAAGATGGATGTTCTAACCCATCGCAAGGAAGCTAAAAACCTTGAAAAAAGATAAGACAAATGGCTAACTAGAATAAACAGTGCAGAGAAGACCTTAAATGACTTGATGGAGCTGAAAACCATGGCACAAGAACTTTGTGATGCATGCACAAGCTTCAATAGCCGATTCGATCAAGTGGAAGAAAGGGTATCAGTGATTGAAGATCAAATTAATGAAATAAATCGAGAAGATTAGAGAAATAAGAGTAAAATGAAACGAACAAATCCTCCAAGAAATATGGGACTGTGTAAAAAGACCAAATGTACATTTGATTGGTGTACCTGAAAGTGACGGGGAGAATGGAACCAACTTGGAAAACACTCTTCAGGCTGTTATCCAGGAGAACTTCCCCAACCTAGCAAAGCAGGCTGACATTCAAATTCAGGAAATACAGAGAACACCACAAAGATACTCCTCTAGAAGAGCAACCCCAAGACACATAATTGTCAGATTCACCAAGGTTGAAATGAAGGAAAAAATGTTAAGGGCAGCCAGAGAGAAAGGCTGGGTTAACCACATAGGGAAGCCCATCAGACTAACAGTGGATCTCTCAGCAGAAACCCTACAGGCCAGAAGAGAGTGGGGGCCAATATTCAACATTCTTGAAGAAAAGAATTTTCAACCCAGAATTTCATATCAAGCCAAACTAAGCTTCATAAGTGAAGAAGAAATAAAATCCTTTACAGACAAGCAAATGCTGAGAGATTTTGTCACCACCAGCCCTGCCTTACATGTTTAGTTTAGAAGCACTAAACATGGAAAGGAACAATTGGTACCAGCCACTGCAAAAATATGCCAAATTGTAAAGACCTTTGATGCTATGAAGAAACTGCATCAACTAACAGGCAAAATAACCAGCTAACATCATAATGACAGGATCAAATTCACATATAACAATATTAACCTTAAATGTAAATGGGCTAAATGCCCCAATTAAAAGACACAGACTGGCAAATTGGATAAAGAGTCAAGACCCATCAGTGTGCTGTATTCAGGAGACCTATCTCATGTGAAGAGACACAAATAGGCTCAAAATAAAGGGATGGAGAAAGATCTAGCAAGCAAATGGAAAGCAAATAAAAGCAGGGGTTGCAATCCTAGTCTCTGATAAAACAGACTTTAAACCAACAAAGATCAAAAGGGACAAAGAAGGCCATTACATAATGGTAAAGGGATCAATTCAACAAGAAGAGCTAACTATCCTAAATATATATGCACCCAATACAGGAGCACCCAGATTCATAAAGCAAGTCCTTAGAGACCTACAAAGAGAGTTAGACTCCCACACAATAATAATGGGAGACTTTAACACCCCACTGTCAATATTAGACAGATCAACGAGACAGAAGGTTAACAAGGATATCCAGGACTTGAACTCAGATCTGCACCAAGCAGACCTAATAGACATCTACAGAACTCTCCACCCCAAATCAACAGAATATACATTCTTCTCAAGCACCACATCACACTTATTCCAAAATTGACCACATCGTTGGAAGTAAAGCACTCCTAAGCAAATGTAAAAGAACAGAAATCACAACAAACTGTCTCTCAGATCACGGTATAATCAAATTAGAACTCAGGATTAAGAAACTCACTCAAAACCATACAACTACATGGAAACTGAACAACCTGCTCCTGAATGACTACTGGGTAAATAATGAAATGCAGGCAGAAATAAAGACATTCTTTGAAAACAATGGGAACCAAAACACAATGTACCAGAATCTCTGAAACACATTTAAAGCAGTGTGTAGAAGGAAATTTATAGCACTAAATGCCCACAAGAGAAAGCAGGAAAGATCTAAAATCGACACCCTAACATCACAGTTAAAAGAACTAGAGAAGCAAGAGTAAACAAATTCAAAAGCTAGCAGAAGGCAAGAAATAACTAAGATCAGAGCAGAACTGAAAGAGATAGAGACATAAAATCCCTTCAAAAACAATCAATGCATCCAGGAGCTGGTTTTTTGAAAAGATCAACAAAATTGATAGACCGTTAGCAAGACTAACAAAGAAGAAAAGAGAGAAGAATCAGATAGATGGTATAAAAAATGATAAAGGGGTATCACCACCAATCCCACAGAAATACAAACTACCATCAGAGAATACTATAAACACTTCTATGCAAATAAACTAGAAACTCTGGAAGAAATGGATAAAGTCCTGGACACCTACACCCTCCCAAGACTAAACCAGGAAGAAGTTGAATCTGAATACACCAATAACAGGCTCTGAAATTGAGGCAATAATTAATAGCCTACCAACCAAAAAAAGGCCAGGACCAGACAGATTCACAGCCAAATTCTACCAGAGGTACAAAGAGGAGCTGGTACCATTCCTTCTGAAACTATTCCTATCAATAGAAAAGAGGGAATCCTCCCTAACTCATTTTATGAGGCCAGCATCATCCTGATACCAAAGCCTGGCAGAGACACAACAAAGAAAGAGAATTTTAGACCAATATCCCTGATGAACATCGATGTGAAAATCCTCAATAAAATACTGGCAAACCGAATCCAGCAGCACATCAAAAACCTCATCCACCACAATCAAGTTGGCTTTATCCCTGGGATGCAAAGCTGTTTCAACATACGCAAATCAATGAACATAATCCATCATATAAACAGAACCAAAGACAAAAACCGTGTGATTATCTCAATAGATGCAGAAAAGGCCTTCGACAAAATTCAAAAGCCCTTCATGCTAAAAACTGTCAATAAACTAGGTGTTGATGGAATGTATCTCAAAATAATAAGAGCTATTTATGACAAACCTGCCACCAGTATCATGCAGAATGGGCTAAAGCTGTTGACCTGATGGATATGGGTTCAAGAGGACACAGCTGAATACCGTGCTTAGGAAAAGAACAGTTTCAAAGGCTTTCCATATTTCAGATTTGATGATTTCCTCCTTGGTGCACATCTCTCTTGGCTATGAGGCACATAAACAACCTCTGTCAATCTAACTGGTTTGTGTAGTTTTTCTGACTTTATATCTACCAGCAAAATATATCTTAAGCCATTTTTAGGAAACAGGAGGTTTAGTCACATGCTCAACAACAGCACAACAAATGGGGACCATTTAATGGTGTAAGGGCTGTGAGGTGTGGCTGCTGAAACTGTAGCTAGGAGCTGCCTTGCTGCCTTCTTGCAGGCAGATTGGCCAGATGAGCCAGGCTAAAATACAATTAACATCTGCCATTGTGGTATAATATGAAATATGGATACCTGGTCTTTGTCTCAGTTCTTGTCATAGAGTTTCCCAAACCTCTAGAACTTCCTGAGTGGTAGGAGTATCTCATTAGTCATAACGAGCCCCTTCGATTAGATAACTCCTGAGTTTATGCTAATAAGGTTACTTAATGTGGGGCCCTAGGTATTCTTATGATGGGGCTAGTCCCTGGAAAGACCAGGTCATTTGAGGAATTAGAGGGTTGGAACTTTCAGCTCTACCCACTGACCTCTGGGTGGGGAAGGTGCTGGAGATCAAGCTCTCTAAAAACTCTTGAACAACAAGATTTGAGGAGCTTCCAGTAAATGTGTCCACAAGCTGGGAGGGCACTGCACCCCAGCTTCACTGGGACAGAAGCTCTTGCACTTAGAATCCTTCCAGACCTAGCCCTACATGCTGCTTCATCTGGCTGTTCATCTGTATCCTTTATAATAAATTGGAAAATGTAAAGGTTTAGCTGAATTTGGTGAGCCTTTCTAGCAAATTAATTGAACCCAAGAAGGGGGCTATAGAAACCCTGGTTTGTAGCTGGTAGGTCAGAGGTGCGTGTGGCTTGGACGTTCGAATGGCATCTGAAGAGGGGCAGAGCACACAACCTGTGGGATCTGATACTGTCTCCCGCAGATAGGGTCAGAGCTGAATTCCATTAGAGAGCACCCCGTTGGTATCTGCTGGAGAATTGCTTGGTGTGTGAGGAGCCCCCCACCACATCTGGTCACAGAAGTATTGTGGGTTGTGTGTGACAGTAGAGGGTAAAAAATGGTTTGTTTTTTACTCTAACAGCCATCAATCCCTCTCAAAGGAGTTTGTAAGGTTTTCTGGATAGGAATGCTGTGTCTAATCATTTGGTTCACTTCAGAAACTACTATAATTTTGAATGTGCTGGTTTGCTTCCAAATGTACACACACACACACACACACACACACACACACACACACATTGTTGTCACCTAATATTTGCATTAATACAATGATGTTATTTTTATTTGGATAGTATTTGTATAATTGGAAACGAGTGTTAATCTTTATATATATTTTACCAGTCCTTGACTAATATGTTTTCAAGACCTCTTACCAATCCATTTCATCGAATTAATGAGTAAGGAGACTCTCTAGAAATGATTGGTTTGCAAAGCAAGGACATTTTCTGGAAGAATTGTCCAGAGTTTACTGTATGATGAACATTTCTTGATAGCAAGGTTCATTTTAGTGTCAATCATTACAGTCAGTCCATTTCAGTGGGAACAACGGATTTCTCCACGAAGTCTTGTCTGTTTTTCACTTCACCAAATGGGGGAGATATTTTTTCAGAATGCAGTTATTAGAACCTTGGGATTTTTTTCTGTCTCCATTGAGTCTCTTGTTTTTTTCCCAGATCTGAACCTGAAAATAAAATAGATGCTAAAGAAAATTAAATATTCAAGACTTTCCTCCTCAAAACGCTCCAAACTGACATTGAAAAATATTTCTCCAATAAATGAACAAGTAACTATTTGAACTCTAATGAGAACCTCATAGTGTAGATCTAATAGTTTATGCTTTTAAACATCTGAGGCCACTTTCTTAATTAAGTATAGAAGCCAGAATTTAAACTCTTTCACAGTTTTCCCAAGCAAATGATAGAGAGGGAGGCATGAAATTCTTGGCAATTAAAGTTGTTACAGAAGTAGTTCTATCATTAGAACAAAACAACTTATCAAAAATGGGCACTTTTTTTGCTGTAAATGTTCTGTCAGGGATCAGAATTAATTCACATGCAGAGTTACCTTTATCAAGGCCAGGCACTGAGAACACTTTATATTTAATCACCTCAAAATAGCCATATGAAATATCCCATATAGCAGATGGGAATACTGAGGCTTAGTGAATATTAAGTGATAGGCCCAAACTTTTGCAGTAGATTTGGGATTTAAAGCCAGGCAGTGTTACTCAAAAGTCTAAACTTCTCCTAAATACCACTAATCTTTTAAATGTTGGCCCTTGTGTCATAAAAAGATACTGGTCTTTGTCCCTGGTTCCTGACGTGGAGATCCTAAATCTCTTATAATTTCCGGAGTGATAGGGGGTGATAAGAGCTTTTGTTGTTCTAATGAGGCAATCCTTGGCAGGGCCCTTAGATAGCTTCAGGGTGGGGGCTGGTCACCAGAAGACCAAGCCTTGATTAGAAACCTGGAACCTCTGGGGAGAGGAGAGAGGCTGGGGATAGACTTAATAATCCATCATGCCAACATGACTAAACCTCCATGAAAACCTCTAAATGATGGGGTTTGGAGAGCTTCCGAGTTGGTGACCACATCCACGTGCCAGGAGGGCAGTGCACCTTACTTAACTCCACAGGGACAGAACCTCTGCACTCAGGACCTTTCCTCTCCGTATGTACCTCTTCATCTGGCTGTTCATTTGTATCCTTTATAAGAAACCAGTGTTTCTTATAAAGTGGTCAGTGTTCTGAGTGCTGTGAGTCATTCTAGCAAATAATCAAACCCGAGGAGGGGATTTGTTTGGAACCCCAGATTTGGTAGGAAAGTCAGAGAGAAATGTGGGTAACCTGGGGACCTGACACTTGCGGTTGGCGAGTGAAGCGAGGCAGTATTGTGGGACTGAGTCTTTATACCTATGGAGTCTGATGCTAACTTCAGGTATTGTCAAAATTGAACTGAATTATAGGACACTCAATAGGTGTCAGAATTGGTTTGCGTCAAGAAGAAAAACCCTTGCACAATCTCATAAGCCAAAAAAATGAGGTTGAATTGTTTTATTTTTGCATTTCCTTATTAATGTGGACAAATAACTTTTTCATGTGTATATTGGACCCTGAAGTGACTTCTTCTGTAAACTGTCTGTTCTTATCCTTTGCTGGTTTTCCTACTGAACTGTTTGTCTTTTTCTCACTGGTTGCTATGAGCTTTTTGTATATTAGGTATATTAGCCTTATGTCTAGATTTTGTGTAGCAAATATTTTCTCCTGGCTTATTGACTTTTGTCTTTGTGGGTGGTTTCCTTTTGCCTTGCCAATAATTTTAAAAATGTACAATCAGATATATCAATATGTTCCTTTATAGTTCTTTGATTTTATGTTATGCTCGGTAAGATCTTCTCTAAGGTTATAAAAATGTTAGTTTCCTCCTGGTACATTTATGATTTTACATTTTTAGGCCTAAATTTTTTAACTCTCTGGATTTTATCTTGATGCTTTTTTTTTTTTTTTTTTTTTTTTGGAGACAGAGTCTTGCTCTGTCACCCAGACTGGAGTGCAGTGGCACAATCTTGGCTCACTGCAACCTCCGTCACCCTGGTTCAAGCGATTCTCCTGCCTCAGCCTCCCAAGTAGCTGGGATTACAGGGGTGCACCACCACGCCTGGCTAATTTTTGTATTTTTGGTAGAGATGGGGTTTCATCATGTTGGCCAGGCTGGTCTCGAACTCCTGACCTCAAGCAATCTGCCTGCCTCAGTCTCCCTAAGTGCTGGGATTACAGGTGTGAGCCACTGTGCCCAGCCAATGCATGTTTTTAAGATCCAACTTTTTAATTTATTCAGAATGTCTAGCTGAATGTTCTAATACCTTTTACTGAATAACTATTCCCCCTTGACTTTGCTACTTTTTATTACATAGTGAATTTGTTATTTTCTTAGGTTTTATCCTGAACTCTGTCCCACTCCATTGATTTCTATTCCTATACCATTATTATACTGTTTTAATTACTATTGCTCAACGATATGCTTTATCATTATTATTATTTTTGAGACAGAGTCTGGCTCTGTTGCCCAGTCTAGAGTGCAGTGGCATGATCTCAGCTCACTGCAACCTCTACCTCCCGGGTTCAAGCAATTCTCCTGCCTCAGCCTCATGAGTAGCTGGGACTACAGGCATGCACTACCACGCCCAGCTAATTTTTGTATTTCAGAGACAGGGTTTCACCATGTTGGCCAGGATGGTCTCGATCTCTTGACCTCGTGACCTGCCTGCCTCGGCCTCCGAAAGTGTTGGGATTACAGGCATTTGCCACCGCGCCCGGCCTATTATTATTATTATTATTTGAGATGGAGTTTCACTCTTGTTGCCCAGGCTGGAGTGCAGTGGTGTGATCTCAGCTCACTGCAACCTCTGCCTCCTGGGTTCAAGCAGTTCTCCTGCCTCAGCGTCCTGAGTAGCTGGGATTACATGTGACTGCCACCACACCCAGCTAATTTTTTGTATTTTTAGTAGAGACGAGGTTTCACTATGTTGGCCAGGCTGGTCTCAAACTCCTGACCTCAGGTGATCCACCTGCCTCTGCCTCCCAAAGTGCTGGGATTACAGGTGTGAGCCACTGTGCCCGGTCAACAATATGCTTTATCATCTGATAGAGCTAGTCTCTGCTTATTACTCTTCTCTTTTAGAACCTTCCTAGCTATTCTTCCATGCGTATTCTCCCTAAGGCATTTCGGTATCATTTTGTTAAAAGTTCTACTTACCATTTCACTTTCTGCATCTGCTCTAAGGTTTCGGGAAGAGTCATTCCCAAACTTTCAGGGAAAAAAAGGGTGAGAATTCCAATCAGGACAGTCAGACTACCCATGACGATGTAGGGCAGCATTCTGTTGTAAGCACCTATAAAGCACAGGACATAAGAACATGAATCAGATACAAGGACTCTCTGGGCACTCTTGAGCATCATTTTGTGAAGGTGGTGAACAGTATAAGAGAATGGATTTAAATCTGAATATTTTCAGAGAAAAAAAGTAAGCAAAATATCAGTTTCTTTTTGGCAGATGACAATATGTATTTCTGTAATCCTTTTGCATTATCATAAGGCTTTTCATTCTCTCCTGTCAACTGGTATCCTCTAAGCTACTACTCAGTCATATGTGACAGATGCTCCTTTGGTAGAGTTCTTTGCCTACCAGAGTTATCTTCTTAAGGTAGAGGTAATTGGAAATGGGGGATAGGAGGACATCAAGGAGAAGGAGGTTAACCAGGATGTTTCAGGGATGGGTTTTGGCCATGATAAGTCTGGCATGACCTCTGCTTTTGCCCAAACTAGTAGGCTGCAGTGGAAAGTTAGGTCCACAGAGCTATGAGACTCAAAACAAAACAAAACAAAACAAACAAACAAAAAAACAACAACTAAGTATTATGTTCACGCCAGATTAAATCAGTAAACAATAAGTATCAGGCACATTCTATAAAGGCACTGTGTGCCTGGATTTGGCTTCTTTTTGCAGCACTTACATGTCTTGGGTTAATATGTAATCTCTTCTTTATGAAGCTTTACTCACACAGGAGAACAACAGATCCTCATCTTGCTTTGCCTCTGTATACATACAGAGCTTACAGAGGAACAGCACACCCATGGATTTCATTTGACCCAAAACATAAGGAAAATATTGTTATTGCAGCTTCTCTGAGGCCTCTGTGTCACTAACAGGAGTAGCTATGTGGAGTAAAAGGCTCTTGGACTCTATCTTATGTACCAGTGTCTGGCCACTGGACCGTCTGAGCATAGTATGAAAGTACAGGGAAGGACAAAGGGAAAAATAATACCACTCTGTATAATCTGCTATCTCAGGTGTGGCACAGGGCAACTGTGCAGAATATGTTTAAGTTAGGAAAATGTTTCTCTTTCTCTATAAGGATTTGGATTATACCTTTCCTGCGAATTCATATATGTTCTCAGGTGTGTGTGTGTGTGTGTGTGTGTGTGCATGTGTACCAGTAGTTAACCAATTGCCCAATTCATTGAGGTGTGTCTGCATTTCTCACCAGTAGAGTCCTTAATGAGGACCAGGCATGGGGTGTCAGATCCTACATCAGATTGAACATGCTACTGAAACACCTGTGTAGTGTTATTTCAGACTGACACCTTTGAGTAAATAAAAACTAAAATTGTCTTCATTACAAAGATATCATAAAGTCAAAATACAAATGGTAAACTAGAAAAAATATTTACAACATATATACAAAGGGTTAATTTCTTCCATTGCAAAGAGTTTGTACAAATCAAAAAGAAAAAGATGAATACACCATTAAAGAATGGGCAAAGAAGGCCGGGCGCAGTGGTTCGTGTCTGTAATCCCAGCACTTTGGGAGGCCAAGGTGGGTGGATCTCCTGAGGTCAGGGGTTCGAGACCAGCCTGACCAATATGATGAAACCCCGTCTCTAATAAAAATACAAAAATAAAAAAATAAAAATTAGCCGGGCATAGTGGCATGCACCTGTAGTCCCAGCTACTCAGGAGGTTGAGACAAGAGAATTGCTTGAACCCGGGCTGCGGAGGTTGCAGTGAGCCGAGATTCTGCCACTACATTCCAGCCTGGGTGACAGAGTGAGACTCTGTCTCCAAAAAAAAAAAAAAAAAAAAAGAGCAAAGAACATGAGCAGTCAGTTCACTGAAAAATAAATAGAATGGCCAAAAAATACACAAAAACATGCTCAACCTCATTCATAATTAATAAATAGGAATGAAAGTAACAATGATATCCATTTTTCACATAACAGATAACCAATGATTAAAAACTTCGGTAGGCCAGGTGCTGTGGCTCAAGCCTGTAATCCTAGCACTTTGGGAGGTTGAGGCGGGTGGATCACTTGAGCCCAGGAGTTCAAAACCAGCCTGAGTAACCTGGCAAAATCCCATCTCTACCAGAAAAAAAAAAAAAAAAAAAAAAAAAAAATTAGCTGGGCTTGATGGTGTGCATGCCTATAGTCCCAGCTAGTTGGGAGGCTGAGGTGGGAGGATCTTTCAGCCTGGGAGATTGAGGCTGCAGTGAGCTGGGAATCTAGGATCGCACCACTACACTTCAGAGTGAGACCCTGTCTCAAAAAAAAGAAAAAAAAAAAAAAAAAGAATTAGGTAATCTTTATTGTTGGTGAGATTATTGAAAATAACCACTCTTACCTATTAATAATTAAATTATAATTTGGTACAATATGTAGAGTTCACTTTGGGAATATCTATGAAATTTTTAACTGCACTCTTTGCTGCAGGAATTTTACTTCTATGAATCTATCTGTAAATCCAAATATATGTAAGTAAATTCACAAAGGGTGTAGGAGCATAGGAGAATGTTCGTTGTAATGTTATTTGTAATAGCAAAAACCTGGAAATGACCTACATGTCCTCCATTCATTGGAGCCTGGTTAAATAAATTATGTGTTTCAGTATAAAAGTAAGATTTTCATGGTGAAAACGTCAAATAGTATAGAATGTACGGGAAAAAAGTACAAATTCACCTCTCCTCTCCCAGGAGGAGCCCTAGAAAACCAACATGAACTGTTTGGTGAGTTGTGCTACAGACATTTTGTTTTGCACATCATGTACACACGTATATATATATTTATATATAATTTTTTTTTTTTTGAGGCGGAGTCTCGCTCTGTCGCCCGGACTGGAGTGCAGTGGCGGGATCTCAGCTCACTGCAAGCTCCGCCTCCCGGGTTTACGCCATTCTCCTGCCTCAGCCTCCGGAGTAGCTGGGACTACAGGCGCCCGCCACCTCGCCGGGCTAGTTTTTGTATTTTTAGTAGAGATGGGGTTTCAGCGCGTTAGCCAGGATGGTCTCGATCTCCTGACCTCGTGATCCGCCCGTCTCGGCCTCCCAAAGTGCTGGGATTACAGGCTTGAGCCACCGCGTCCGGCCCTTATATATAATTTTTTAATGGTACTCTTTGCTCCAGGAGTTTTACTTGTATGAATCTATCTGTAGATTATACTTAGGTATACTTATTTTAAAATGTACTTATATACATTTTTAAAAGGAGGTACCTATTTAAAAAGAAGGTAAAGGAGCAATATGTAACCATTTGGAAGGATATTCTGATACAATGTTAAGTTTAAAAAGTTTCAACATATATAATGTTATTTGTGTGTTTATTGTTTTTATTTATTATTATTATTATTTTTTGAGACAGAATTTCACTCTTGTTGCCCAGGTTGGAGTGCAATGGCGCAATCTTGGCTCGCTGCAGCTTCTGCCTACTGGGTTCAAGCAATTCTTCTGCCTCAGCCTCCAGAGTAGCTGAGTTTACAGGCACCTGCCACCACGCCTGGCTAATTTTTGTAATTTTAGTAGAGACAGGGTTTCACCGTGTTGGCCGGGCTGGTCTCGAACTCCTGGCCTCAGGTGATCCACCCACCTTGGTCTCCCAAAGTGCTGGGATTACATACGTGAGCCACCACGCCCGGCCTGCTTGTGTGTTTAAAAAAATATATACATACATGCGTACATGGTGTTGTGCAAAACAAAATGTCTGTAGCGCTACTCACCAAACAGTTTGTGGTTGGCTTTCTAGAGCTCCTCCTGGGAGAGAAGAGGTGAACTTGTACTTTTTTCCAGTCCATTCTATGCTATTTGACATTTTCACAATGAAAATCTTACTTTCATATTGAAAACTAATTTAAAGGAAGAACAAATGCACAAGATGCAGCTCACCGAGGTAAACAAAGTAGGGGGCAATGATGCTGCCCACTCTGGAGGCCATGGATGTGATCCCCACTGCCATGTTCCTGACCAGGGTTGGGTAGAGCTCAGCAGTGAAGACATACAGCATGGAGAAAGCAGAGGTGATTCCAAATTTTCCCAGCATGACCAGACCAATGGATAAGAAGTAATAATCTGGAAAAGAGACCCAGTATAAGCAACGGTGCTTTTAGAAGTGATACTTTCTTGTATCAGTTGTTTTTATTGTCTTTTTTGCTTCAGTGGGAGTATTTTTATTAACATAAATATATTCCCAAAATAGCATTTTCTCTTCGAGTGTCCTAGTATTTGGGCATGAACAAAGATGGAGCATGAGGGGTGGCTTTGTACTTTGTTCTACTGTTATTCTAGGTCATTAATGCATTCAGTGACCTTTGTCGACTTGTCTTTTGTTTGTTACAACAGTTTCATGGGTAAGCTATTAGCATGTTAATATAGTTAAGTTTTATCTTCAAAGAGGAGGACCAATCCTTTCTATCCTGTTTCTTATTACTAAGAAATGTGTATTTCTATTACTATCAATAATTTATTGACATTTTAATATTATGAGAACATCAGAAACAAGGGGAAAAGGGAAGCATATATCCTTTTGTGCGCTATTTAACTACTTAAAGATTCAGACCAGAAAACCACTGAATGTATCCTGGAACCGACACGTCCTACTCACTGTAATACTTGAATATACACCCAGGGAAAAGGTTTGAGAGTAGCCAGAAATTAGGAATCATGACTATGAGTTAAAGGGAGATTTTAGGTGAGTCTTTCTGTGAAGGGGATGACTGGAAGAGTTACGTTTCCTCTTTGGTGCTTTCTGCTTCTCCGAGGCTGTCTCTTTTGTTTGGGATAGTTGTTTTGAACACAGGAAACAACATACACAGTGAGCAATCACCTGTCTAATTGACTTATGAATGGCTTATGATGTAAAGGCTGAATAAACATGGAGCAGTGACTCAGAAGCAGCCTAGTCAATATGTGGGTCTTTTCTGGTAAGCTGTTCATCTTGGTTAACTTCTTACCCACAGGTACCAGTTGAATGAAGAGAAGCACACCTCCTCCCCAGAACAGTACTGCAGCTATGATATAACGCCTGGGCAGGGTTCGCAATAGCAGCCAGGCTGTAATGTAAGCTGGAATTTCAATCAAAGCAGAGAGGAAACAGTTCAGGTAGGCATCTCCATGTAAATTAGGAGTATCCAGAGACAGAGCAAAGTAACCCACTGAGGTCAGCATCCTGAAAGAAAAAGGGATGTTGTGAATCGCTCTAAAATTTTATGATGGTCAAGAAATTCTCTATATCTTACTGTCCTATAAGTAGCCACAACCTTGTTGGCTACTGAAATTTAAATAAATTAAAATTAAATAAAACCACAAATTCAGTTCCTTAGTTATGCTAGCCACACTTCAAGTGCTCAATAGCCACGTGTAACTAGTGGCTACTATATTGAACAACATAGATATGAAACATTTCCGTCACTGCAGAAGTTTCTATTGGATAGTGCTAGTCTAGATATACCAATATTCAACAATAACTTTTCTCAGGTAGTTGATTTCAAGTTTTCCTATTTCCTGAATAGTTTGTACCTCCTCAGTCTCTTAGAGCTATTATTTGAAGAAAAAATATTAGTCACATCAGTGAACATAAAATCCAGATTTCATTCTTTAACAAAAAAGAGATACAAGGGTCACACTGTGGGATTCACTTAGAATAGATTCCGATTCTCTTCAGGGAAAAGAGTGAATGTCCCCTAATACTTCAATTATCACAGAGTGCAGCCTGTATATTCTGTCATTATAGTTAACTTTCATGTAGAAGCTTCTCTGTGGGCCATGTGTGGTGGCTCATGCCTGAAATCCCAGCACTTTGGGAGACCGAGGCAGGCAAATCACCTGAGGTCAGAAGTTTGAGAACAGCCTGGCCAACATGGTGAAACTTCGTCCCTACTTAAAAGACAAAAATTAGCCAGGCATGGTGGTGGCATGTGCCTATAATCCCAGCTACTTGGGAGGCTGAGACAGGAGAATAACTTGAACTTGGGAGGCGAAGGTTGCAGTGAGCTGAGATCGCGCCATTGCACTCCAGCCTGGGTGACAGAGCTAAACGCCATCTCAAAATAATAATAATAATAATAATAATAATAATAAAAGAAGCTTCTCTATGGAAAAAATAACTATGTAACTGAGTACCCCTATTTTTTTAAGGGATAGTTTATTTTCTCTCTCTCTTCTTTTCTCTTTCCTCCTTTTCCCCACTTTCTATTTAGTTCTTTAGAAGTGCAATTACAGCCTTTTAACCTCCTCTTCACTGGACACTCCCTGCAGGGCAAGTTCATCTAACTATGTGCTTAGAAGATCCAGAGTGGAACTCTCACCCCCCAGATTTCCTCAAGCGATATCAGTCAATTTCCAACCTAAAGTATGCCTGCTAGAGTTTTTGGCCACCTATACAACCTATTTCTGCCCATGAAGGCGCCAACTCAACTGCCCAGTAGATAAGGCAGCAAGGTAGCCCTCTGAGCCCTCACCTGCTTGCATCCTCCCCTGCCTTTTAGAAGTGCTTGCTTTCCACTTCAAAAAAAAAAGTGGTACCCTTTAGGCAGGAAGCCGATACCTTTCTCCCTAAGCTAGATTTGGAATAAAAAGTCACTTTCGTTACATCAGGCCTTGCTCTTGTTAATTGGACACCGCAAGCTATGAGTGACTGAACCTGAGTTTCTGTTATAACTGCACTATGCAGACGCCCCTGTGTAGAAATTTGCTTATTATTAACATGACTGAGAAGCAGAGGATATCTGAAAAATGATTTCAGGAACACTGGTGGATCTTTTTACACATACTAGACCCAAATTAAATAATGCAAGGACTAATTCGTGAACAAAACAAATAATTAAACTTTACTGCTCAAGGGATCTTAGTGATTTTCCCATTTAGTAATAGGAGCAGCTTAGATAGAACTAGGGACTAATTTTTTATTAGCTTGGTAGCATCACTGCCCAAGAGCATTTGCATCAGGGATATATATATATGCTGAAATGTCAGAACTAAGAAGGCCATGTACCTAGGACAGACTTGCTTAATTCAGAGGCAGAAGCTCTGTCATTGATCTCTTCTAATTGCCAAGTAAGATGGCCCTTAAAAATAAACTTAGATTAGCTGCAGCCTAAATCTGCCAGTTCTGACGATCATCGTGTGTGCATGTCTGTGTGTGTGTGTGTGTGTGTGTGTGTGTGTGTGCTGCCATCACAGGGTAGGAATTTTCTTTTTTCCTTTTCTTTTTTTCTTGGCAGATAAATTATTAAATCTAATCTATAAAGCCAATTCATTATTTCTGTGCGTGAAAGCCACTTGTTAGTTTGCTATTGGCAGGTGTAAAAAGCTTATCAAGGCTCCGATCCAGGCAATGGAAATCTAGGTTATTCTAGCCTCACTGTTCAATTGCCAGGTCAGCTTCAGGAAGCAGGAGCTGAATTAGCATCTCTGCCTCAGGCACCAGGGACATCATTAGTCTTAATTTCATAATTTTTGGTGGGGAGGGAACCCTTACCCAGGGACATCAATGATCTCAATCTCATAACTTTAGGAGGGGGAAAGGGAATGCTTTCCCTTTGGGCCCCAGTACTGCAGACTTAAATACTGTACCCTGTGACTTTTTTTTTTTTTTAAGATGGAGTCTTGCTCTGTTGCCTAGGCTAGAGTGCAGTAGTGTGATCTAGGCTCACTGGAACCTCCACCTCCTGGGTTCAAGTGATTCTCCTGCCTCAGCCTCCTGAGTAGCTGGGATTACAAGTATGCGCCACCATGCCCAGCTAATTTTTGTATTTTTAGTAGAGACAGGGTTTCACCATGTTGGCCAGATTGGTCTTGGACTCCTGACCTCAGGTGATCTGCCCACCTTGGCCTCCCAAAGTGCTGGGATTACAGGCGTGAGCCACTGCACCCAGTGACATTTTTTCAGTATCTAGTCCCATGAACTGAATCGAGGCATTTCAAAATAATTTAGAATTTTACAATCTTAATTTTTCCTCAGGAAAACCCAGACGTTGCCATAATGTTCCTCTGAGTTAAAGAAAATCAGTTGCATACTTATGTGCCAGATGTCTGCATTCCCAGGTCATTTATTACTTACCATAGCAGCAAAGACATAATGGTCATTATGGCAATATTCCAAGTTCTGAACAGGTCCAAAATGAAAGCTTTCTGCTGCTTCAGGGGATTTAGCTCCTATAACCAAAATAATGCACATAACCATGAGATTAAGAGGTAGTAAGGAAGTATCTTTGGCTATGATGCATGGGGATAACTTATGCTGCAACTCTCACTTCACCTTGACTATGCTTAGAAGTCTGGGAATTGGAGGCAATAGGACATCTACATATATGATGCTTATTCTGACACTTTAAAATGTTTGCAGCCCATTTTACACAGAAGCTTCTTAAATATATAACACCCCCTTCCCTGTCTCGTTATACAAAGCCTGTTGTCTAATATAGTCTTTCTCTGACTGTCAGAGAATGGATGTCCTTTACCACACTGATCTGTGATCCTCAGGACTGCCTATTGAAGGGTAGGGCCATGTAGTCCCTTCCTTGAGGCCATGTCTGCTTTTTACACTTCTCTGTTTATTTACTTATTTGTTTTTTTTAGATGGAGTCTTGCCCTGTGGCCCAGGCTGGAGTGCAGTGGCGTGATCTCAGCTCACTGCAACCTCCACCTCCCAGGTTCAAGCGATTCTCCTACCTCTCAGCCTTTAGCTTACTGCTCTATAAAATGGGTATATTAATTGGGAGTTGAGAGACTAAATGAGATCATATATATATATTATATATATATGGCTTAGCACAGTGCTTGAACCATGGTAAATGTCCAATAAATTTAAACTATTATTATTATTATTACTGTATCATTGAGGAAAAGAGGCTAGCCATCAGCGGTCAGTGACAAATCCTTACTGCTATTGATGAGCTTATACTCTTTTACTTTTATTTATATTTATTTATTTACTTACTTGTTTGTTTTTTGAGAGGGAGTTTCACTCTTGTCGCCCAGGTTGGAGTGCAGTGGCACGATCTCAGCTCACTGCAACCTCCGCCTCCCAGGTTCAAGCAATTCTCCTGCCTCAGCCTCCTGAGTAGCTGGGATTACAGGCACCCGCCACCACACCCGACTAATTTTTGTATTTTTAGTAGAGATGGGGTTTGGCCATATTGGCCAGGCTGGTCTCAAACTCCTGACTTTAGGTGATCCATCTACCTCAGCTTCCCAAAGTGCTGGGATTACAGGTGTGAGCAACTGCGCCCGGCCTATTCTTTTGCTTTTAATTTGCGGATATTAACTTACCATGAGTTATGAATCAAGTTAACCAAGCTGATTAGAATTGAAACTAACATAAAAATTATTAGGCTCTGAGGTGGGGAATCTCTCAAGGATGAAGTACCAGGACTTTGTGACTTTGTGGCCCTACAGTGCATGTGCAGTAAGAGACTGATGGAGGAATTTCTATTATGAAGAAGTGAGAGTGCCAGGCCTGCCTTCACAGCAGGTGCTCTCCAAATGTGAGTGTCCTTCTTTCTAGGAATGATCAGACACTTACACAGCTCACAGCCACATTGCCTTTTCTCTACTGCACTATTTGGATTGTAGAGCCCCTGAACATGGCCCCCAGCAGAATAACCCTGATATTACAACAAAGCAAAGCCCCTGCATAAACTAGTGGGAACTAGACCTCCTCTTGGAGGGTTCTGGGGTGGTGCACACAGACAGGACCTGTGGACCAGGCCTGTGCTAACACTTGGTGGTTCCACAGGGCCCTTCTCAAATGCAGGTTGCCAGGTTCCTCTCTGGGCTTGCCTACTTCGACTCTTTTAAACAGAGGACTGAGAATCTGTATTCTTAAAGCACTTGGGTGATTGTGATGAGCAGCCAGGATTGGAAACCTCAGAACGAGAATATCCTTGTATCCAGTGGTTGTCCCTGGCCTGGGTGGAGCCACCAAAATGTCTTTGGATCAGGTACCAGGAGCAGGTTGAAGGTGCTTCTTCTGAAGCCAAGGATGCTTGAGATTGCTTTCTAAGACAATGCTCTACTCTATATCTTTTCCTGTCGAAGTTAATGCTACTGCCTCTAACATGAAGTGAAAAATTACAGTTGTTAAGAGCATGTGCTTTGGTGCCTGGGAGAACTAGGTCACAAATCCCAGTTTAACATCTGTGTGATCCTGGGCAAGTTCCTTAACTTCACTGTGCCTTAGTTTCTTTTTTTGGAAAAAAAAAAATGCATGGGCATTAAATGAGCAGAACACAGTGCCTGGCATTTGGTAGGCTCTTCAATATCATTCTAAATAGGGTGCAATTGCTGGCACAGGGCTCTGCAGATCCTCCTAAAGAGGATGCTACAGGAGGTGAGCAGGAGAGATGACCAGGCCTCAGGAAAGCACAAGCGCAAACCCTTAATGGGTTTGTTCAGTTCAGGCTAGATGTGCATCATGGCAGGAAGAAAGAAGGCACTGTCAGGCTGAGGATGGTGGCTCACATCTGTAATCCTAGCACTTTGGGAGGCGGAGGCAGGAGGATTGCTTGAGCCCAGGAGTTTCAGACCAGCCTGGGCAACATAGTGAAACCCTGTCTCTACAAAAAAAAATACAAAAAGTTAGCTGGGTTCGGTGGCAATTGCCTATAGTTCCAGCTTGGGAGGTTGAGGTGAGAGGATTGCTTGAGCCCAGAAGGTTGAGGCTACAGTGAGCTGTAATTGCGCTACTGCACTCCAGCCTGGGCAACATAGTGAGACTCAAAATTTTTTTAAGTGTATATATATATATATGTATTAGATACACATACACACACATATGTATGTATTTATATATATGTATGTGTGTATGTGTATCTATATATATATAAAGGCACTGCCAGAACCATATGTTTTAACACTGAACTATATTCTTATGTGTCCATAACTATATATCTCATATCTATTTTATGATTGCTTTCATCCATGTAGGTAAATCCCTATAACTAGAATGTAAGTTTCACAGATAGGAATCAGGCCACCTAGTTGATAAATACCAATAAACACCCAGCACAGTCCTGAAGGGCAGAAGTGTTAGACACTCCCGATGTTGTTGTTGTTGTTGTTTTATCCATTTAAATTGACTGAGACTTGAAATGGACTTCTTGACTTGAAGGGCAAAGGATTAAGGGATGTTTTGTCCTGGCAGCCCTCTGAGAGCTTGAGTTCATGGCCACTCTAAGCCTCTAGCCATAGCTAGAATATCTGCTTCTGGAAAAGGTCCTGAAGGCCAGGGATCGGGGAAGCCCTCGGGGTAAGCAGTGGCATGCCCACTGTCTTCTACAGAGTTCTGGTTTTCGCACTACATGCTTTGGTGCAGGGCATGCATAATGCTACTGAAGGCA
Organism: Piliocolobus tephrosceles; assembly: GCF_002776525.5. Classification (NCBI taxonomy): domain Eukaryota; kingdom Metazoa; phylum Chordata; class Mammalia; order Primates; family Cercopithecidae; genus Piliocolobus; species Piliocolobus tephrosceles. The sequence continues at coordinate 157,649,840 of NC_045437.1, forward strand.
CCATAGTCTTCTTTAGGTGTCCTGAGCAGACTCTTACCTATCTCCTAGCCAGGAATGCCCTGCCCCATCCTCTCCACTCATTTAAATGAGTCCTGCTGTCCTCCCTGGCTTGGACCTGCCTCCAGCTGTGGGCCACCCTGCTCTCTTTCTCTGTATTGCTGGCACACAGCGTCTCTTCTTAGATACTTACCCTTTCTTCCCTTATGCCATTGTTTATCTTTTTATCTAATCCTCTTACCCATCTTAGTTACATTCTATGTTCCTTTAGAATTGGGGCTGTGTCTTATTTTTCTTATTTCCTCTAGGAGCCAGCACAGGGCATGGCACACTGCATATCCTCACGAACTGTCAGGAGGTGTGGCTGCTTCCACAGGATATCAGCTTTTCCTTGTGGTCACCAACTTTCAAGGGTGAATCCTCAAGCGTGTGCTTTCAGGCCTTAAGGTTCTAGATATGACACAGAGCGAGACTAAAGACATGCATAGCTTCCTCAGCAGCCTGTGGTAAGATTCAGGGTACAGTGGAGAACCCAGGGTGGACTAACCCTGAAACATATTTTTTCCACTTAATCTGGACATTTAAAAATCATCAGTACATAGCTGTGTCAGTGATTTGGAGCAATGCCAATAGAAAGTTGATGATAAACTTGCAAAATAAAGGGAACTAATATTTAATGAACACTTGCTATTTGCTAAGCAGTTGACATATATTATTGCATTTAATTCTTATAAACAGCCCTTTAAGGTGGATTTTATCTTAGAATTTAATCATGATTGTGTTCCTAAGGCATAGTGCAATGCCTGGTACATAGTGGGCACTTAACAAATATTGAATTCAGTTAAATTCCATAAAATCAAGAATGCATAGCTGATCTCAAGAGGAAACATCTGCAAATGCTTACCTCCACAGAATCAAATATCACTGCTGGTACAGCTATGTTGTTCATTTTTGCAGCTTTTTGGATGATATCTTCAGCCTCTCTAAATCTTCTCTGGGATATCAGCCACCGAGGAGATTCAGGAATGAACCTATAATTTATTTGTAATATTTAATAATTTTTCACAACAGCAGGGTTGGATACTATTAAATCTGAGTTTCCCCCAGAGAGTTGTAATTTTGTAAAATTCTAGTTTGTCTTTTTAAAGGGAGTCCACATAAGATTTCTATTGAAGCATAGGAGTAAATAAAAGCGCCTTCAAGCTTCAAACTTCTGATCAAATTATAAGACTGATCATCAGTTGTGCTTGAGACCAGGACCAGATGATAAGGGGTGACATTAACTATGGGCATGTTTGAGCCAGGACATCTGGAGAAGTTCATCCAAAACTTATAGGCATTGTGGCTCATAAAAGAAATGTAGCTACTAGACTGTAAGTTCCCCTAGAGAAGAGACTGTCTTTGCAGTGGGTCCATCCTAAGGAGAACTGCTGGTGTCCCAGCTGGTGACGTTCACAATTTATTGGGAAAAGGATGGCCAGGGCATCTGTGTTCTTGATCTTTTCCTTTAGTCAAAAGAGAAGGTGAGGGCACTGATACCTGCCTGTGTGGGGTCCCCATGGCTTTCAACAGATTCCCAGATCAGCGAGTGCCCAAACCAGTTTTTGCGAGATGAGCCCCAATGTTGTCTTTTTGTTAACGTCTAAAAGCTTATTATTTTAAATTACACAGTCTATTCCCATTTATAGCTGATGCTCAAACACAGTTGCAAATAATAGGACTTCTATTCTTTCTAAATTTTTGTTTCTCAAAATCTTTTAGCCATTCTCCTGTCAGCTCTCATTTTCCTTACCTATTGTCAGTACAGATGGTCCCTAACTTATGATGGTTCGACTTACGATTTTTCTACTATAGGAGAAAAGTGATATGCATTGAGTAGAAACCTTACTTTGAGTACTCATACATACAGCCATTCTGTTGTTCACTTCCAGTACAGTATTTAATAAATTACATGAAATATTCAATACTTAATTATAAAATAGGTTTTGTGTTAGAAAATGTTGCCCAACTGTAGGCTACTGTTAGTGTTCTGAGCATGTTTAAGGTAGGTCGGGCTGAGCTATGATATTTGGTAGGGATGCAGGGCGGGCAAGCCCCAGAGTGGGGTTTGGCCCATGAGGGTTCTTGGCTTTGCCCAGGAAAGAATTCAAGGGCAAACTGGAGGTGGAAGAAAACAGCTTTATTGAAGAGACAATGTTACAGCTCAGTGACTGCTCTTGCAGAGCAGGGCTGCCCCACGGGCAGAGTAGCAGCTCAGGACAGTTTTGCACTCATATGTATAACTACTTTTAATTACATGTAGATGAAAGGGCAGTTTATGCAGAAATTTCTAGGGAAAGGGTAGTAATTTTTGGGTCACTGGGTCATTGCCATGGAAAGGGGCAATAAAGCCTGAGTGTTGTCATGGCAACAGTAAACTGACATGGCACACTGGTGGGCGCGTCTTGTGGAAAGCATCTTCTGCCCTGGCTCTGTTTTAGCTGGTCCTCAATTTGGTCCGGTGTCCAACCCCTGGCTCTGGAGTCGTGTCTGGCTTCCTACCTCAGTAGGTTAGATGTATTGACGTAGAATATTCTCAATTTATAATCAGCTTATTGGGATATAACCCCATTATAAGTCGAAGAGCATCTGTACTTACTTAGCCTAGAAAACAAATTATAAGTAGCAGACACAGAGTCCTCTATAATTAATTGGCCCAAACACACACTGGGAATAAGCTCAGAGCAAAACAAATGACGAACTAGCAGGTCCCCTCTCCAGCTTACTAGCACATGAGTTGAAAAATGAGCTCAGTTTGCATTTTTCAGAATATGCCTTTAGTTGGTCCCTATAGGAACTACAATAATGTTAGGTCACTGACTTCCAGTAATTAGAACTGTGTTGTCCAATAGAAACTTCTGAAATGTTCTGTATCTGTGCTAAGACAGCACCCACTAACCACATGTAGCTATTGAGCTAGTGTGATTGAAGAAACAAAAATTTAATTTCATTTACTTTTAATTAATTTTAAATTTAAATAGCTGCATGTGACTGGTGGCTACAATATTAGTGCAGAATTAGAGATCTTACTACACAGCCACGATATACCTCATGGATAGATGCTTCTACTTTGGGCCAGTATCTTTCTCCAACCAGATTATGCTTAGAAATATCCTACCTTTTTTTCTACAGATCACCGGCCTCAGACTCTTAATGTTTAATCATCTAGAAATTGCATAGCTTTCCTCACGTTTCATCTATGGCCTGCTTCCCTACCCCATCCCCACCCCCTATACATATACTCCATTCACACCTGTGGCCACTTACTGCCAAGCCTTTTAAAGGAAACTTGGGACATAAAAAGTTCCCCAAACCACCAGCAATGCCTCTATGTAGGTTTATCTCCCATTTCTAGCCCATGTACTCAGGGCCACTGGTATCTCTACTTTTGAATTGCTTTGATATTTTTTTTGTGTGCACATAATCTCAAATCTAGCTGATCATTTCAAAAGTCAATGGAGTGCCAAATGAGGTTGCACACTATAATCTCCCTGTAGATTTAATTCAGACTAAACAGGAGTGAGGTGTTGCTGGAGAGCTTGTCTCATACTGAGCAGGTGGCAGGGTCCACGTCAGCTCTAAGCATCCCCCCATAACCCAACCACTAGACTGATGAGCATCCGTTTGGGAAGCCCCACCTGCAAGGATAGGATGTTCAGAAGAAAGCTATTTTCTTTTACAGGAAAATGATAAGACCACTGATAAACGTTCACGGGGAGCACTCAGCTTGTCAGTGCTGGTCCCGGGCTGGCCTCTATCTGGGGCAAGTCCTGTCCGTGGTACAGTATGCCCACAGCCAGGACCCCTCGTGGACTGGCCCCTGGGAAACAGAAGAAAGAGCTCTCCTTAGGGCAGAGTGAGCAGGCTCCCTGTGGGATGGACCTTCTCGCTGGAAACTCTGGAGGCTAACTCTGGAGGGCTAATGAATCAGAGCTGTTCATTCCTCACTGTGACTTATGGTCCTGAGGCAAATCCCATCCTTACTAATCTCTGTACAGCCAATCAGGGGCCTTATATTGTTATTTTCTCTCTCTTTCTCTCTCTGTCTCTCTTTCTCTCTGATAGAATCATACATTAATAAGATTGATTATAACTTTTTTTGAGACAGCATCTCATTCTATCCAGGCTGGAGTGCAGTGGCATGATCATATAGCTCACTGTAATCTTGAACTCCCAGGCTCAAGGGACCCTCCCACCTCTACCTCCTAAGTAGCTGGGACTACAGGCACTCACCACTGTACCCAGCTAATTTTTTATTTTTAGTACAGACAAGGTTTTGACATGTTGCCCAGGCTGGTTTTGAACTGCTGGGCTAAAGTGATCCTCCCAACTTGGCCTCCCAAAGTGCTGAGATTACAGGTGTGAACCACCATACCTGGCTAATTATAACACTTTGAAAGTACTGGTCCCTTAGGTCAAAATGACAACTACAGCCAGAACACATAGTTTATTAAAATCATTCAGCTGAAGAGGCAGAAAAAAACCTTTGAATAATCTCGTCTTGTGTCTTGAGAGAACCTGTAGTCGCTAACATCTTTTCCAACAAATTCAGTTAGCAAGGCAGTTGTGGAGAGAGGGACAGATGATGATGATGATAATTACTCTCATTCAGAAAATTGCTCTGCTCTTGTAAATCTGGGATGCTTTCCTTGGAGGCACAGCTATGTAGATAATGGCCAGCCCTTATGCACTGCTCCTCAGGCCAGGTTTCCTGGTCCTCAGACAGGGTTCCAGAGGAGTGTTGCAAGTCAGAATAATTCCTAACCTTTAACAAACTATCAACTCCACCTGCACACTTCAGGCCAAGAATTTACACTGGTAAATCACAGCACTCTTACAGATCATGAGAATACAGGGGCTTAGAGTGAGCCCACCTGACCTGCGCTGTCTAGTCAGACAGGTGCCTGCCTGTCAACCTCTGTGACTCCCTAACAGATGCAGTAAGATAAAGGCCTAGACAGCTTCCCAGTCGGGAGGTGTCCAAAGGACAGGGCAACCATGAGGTCTAGTCTAAATTGTGAGTTCCGAAAAATGATCAAAGAAGCTTGTGTTATGTGTAAGCAGGTAGAAGTTATGCAGTTCAGTGAAACCAGTCAGTGCTGGAGGATTTGACTTTGATATAATGAAATCAAACCAAGAAGAATTAATGAGAGAGAAAGAGAATGAGAGAGAGACAGAACCAGACCCACCAATGGAAGGAATCCCTTTCCTCTTGCTTAAATATGAAAAAGCAAGGAAACAGGAAATTCCCAAAAAGAGGGTATGTCTGACACCTTATTCCATGATTTTTAATTTATTCTTTCACCTGAAATCTCCCAGATAGTCATACTGGGTAAGACTGCTGCCAGAATCTTCAAACTTTGTTATTCCTATAACTGTTGTGTTATACTGAGTTGAAATTGAGTTGGGAGGTTGTGGGAGGAGAGAAGAGAACATTTCTCTAACAATTTATTATATAAAAAGTAATTTTCTCACTCTTCAAGACATAGCAGATAAATAGGCACACCACCATAAGTGCTAATAAATAGGCTTCCCTTTCATAGATGCTAATCATTATATGGTAGGGAAGCTTGAAGAATTACATTAGTAGGATAGAGTGAGATTTTTCTAGAGAGAAAAAAGTGATGAAAGAGCAGGGGGCAGAGTTAAAAACGACAAAATCCAACACCACCAGCGCCACAAATAAGTAGCAACAGTCAAGACTGGCTGGTGTCAAGGAAGAGATTGGAATCCTGAGAATGTGCTTTTTAGGACAATGGAGACTCAAACTCCAGCACACAGGCCCACCCACAATGAGGCAAAAACTCCCAGCTTGGAAACTGGCCTCTGCGAGTTCCGTGGAGGTCATGCAAGCCCAAGCTAGGTCAGCACCAGGCTCCAGGTGTGTTCCAGGTGTGCTGACCCGCAGCAGAGGGCCTGTCTGAGGACGAGTCACACTCACCACCACAGCGGGACACACAGCACTCCCGGCACCGTCAGCGCCAGCAGCAGCATCCGCCAGTCTCTGATGAAGTAAGCAAACAGTGGCAGCAGCATATAGCCAACTGCAAAAAATGTGCACACTCCTAATGTAGAGAATATAATACGAACTGACTTGCCAAGAATTTCTGTTCCTGTTCAAAACAAGGGAGGAGTATTAGCATATTATCTCACTTTAATATCTGCTTTTTATATCATTATGTGGCAGTTAGAGTTCAAACTATCACCACTTAAAAAGGGGGAAAGGCATTTGCCTCGTTGCCTAGAGCAGGCATGGTCAGGGTAGAGGAAGGTGGGAAGTGATCCAAGACTTGGCAACTTATAGAAGGCTGAATTTCCATGAGATTTTAACGGAGTCATAGATTTATTTATTTATTTTTCATTAATTAATTATTATTATTACTATTTTGAGACAAAGTCTCCCTCTGTTGCCCAGGCTGCAGTGCAGTGGCGCGATCTCAGCTCACTGCAACCTCTGCCTCCCAAGCTCAAGTGACCTTCCCACTTCGGCCTTCCGAATAGCTGGGACTACAGGCGCACACCACCAGGCCTGGCTAATTTTTGTATTTTTAGTAGAGACAGGGTTTCACCATGTTGGCCAGGCTGGTCTTGAACTCCTGACCTCAAGTGATCCACCTGCCTTGGCCTCCCAAAATGTTGGGATTACAGGCGAGAGCCACCATGCCCGGCCAATTTATTTTAAGGCCATTCCATGTCATAAAAATATGCCCAGCCCCAAGAGCTAATCCCTTCTGAGAATGCCACATTTCCAAAATAAGAGCCCCAACATGAGAAGCAGAGAGAACGTTTCAGGAGACAAGCAGTGGCTCTTCTGAGGGGCCATGTGGGGTCACGGTGTGTGTAGCCTTTCCAACAGTTCTGAACTGTAAATAAACAGACATTGGCCCATCAGGAAGCAGTGGAGAGTTCACTCTTTCCAAGACCTCAGGACACACTTACCCATGCCTGAGCCCTGAGAAATCAGTTGGAGTGAGCTGGCTCTGGAGGTGCACAGACAGGCCTTCAGCACCCAGGACTGAATTCCCCGCAGCCATGCTGTGCCCAGAGATCAGCCCAGGCAGACACAGTCCATTTGGACCAAGGAAAGAAAAGCAGGAGCTGTTCTCCCACCCCTGCAGGCAGCAGCCCTAGACCTGGCCACACACCCATTGAACTCCACAGAGCTTTCCCTGAACAGCAGAAAGGCCCATGACTGCTTGGTGCGGGCACTGCTTTTTGGGAAAGGACATGCAGGCGACTGTTGGCCTCTGCTCAGTGCCACAGTGGATCACTCGGCACCAGATGGGAGTCCAAGAACAAAGCTCCTTCTCTTGTCACGGAGCTCCGGGCCCTTTCCAGAGTCTGCCCTTGGTTCTCTACACCTGGGGCGGAGATTTGACCAATGGCAATGGCTCTGCCTTTTGTTGGGGATCTGCCCACACTACAGAGAAGTGACCCAGAAGATACAAAACAGATAATTCAAAGGTCATTCATGCTTGCCTTTCAAGAGAGATTTTCTCAATCACGTTTATATGTTCTAGGCACAGGCGAAGGGATTAAGAGCTCATTCCAGAGAAGCAGCAAAATTACTACGTTGGCTGGTTTCTCATTTTACCACCTACCTGTTCCCAACCCACCCCACTCATTCTCCCTCACTGTTCATAACCGAGAGATCTGCCTTAGTGGGTCCCTCTCGAGAGGCCATTTAAAAACCCGGACTGATAGAAATAGCCAGTACTTTGTGCCTCCTGCATCCCATGTTGGAGACAATTGTCCTAACCACCCAGAGCATTGCTCAGCCTATAAACCCATTTCCAAGGATAGGGCCTGACTTCTTTGAGGATCATGAGTATGATTTCCAGGTCTTTTCTGACCTCATTAATGACCTTCCTGCTATGCACTGGTTTCTAAACCCTTTGGCTGTGATTATGATGTGGAAATAAATAGAGGGTGTTTTATTCTTAAGCAGAGATTCAGAAGTGAAGCAGCAGAGGGCTTGATTTTGGAAAAGAGATAGTGTGCAGGATCAAGTGAGAATCTTGTAGAATTGTGAGGCCAGAGGAGATTTATCCTACCTTCATGACCTTGTTAAGAAAAGAGAAGTTACACTACTGGGTTCCTGGATAATTTCCCTTTCTAAGTGTGAGTCTCAGACCAGAACAGTTATACAACTTTGCAGAGTGCATGTTGGGGACAGAGACTTTGTGGGTCTCTCTCTTTGCCTTCCTGTGGACAGCATGGATGGTACAAATCGAAACAATTCCTTTTTAGCCCTACTTTCTGCTCTCTGACTTTTAGGCAGTCACCCTTCCTTAAACAGGATCACCATCTTCACAGCTAGCATTTTTTTGAATAGGTACTTTGAGACAGGTTCCAGGCTAAGTGTTCACATATATTATCTCTTTGGCCCTTCACACCAGTTATATAAAAACTAATATTCCAGGCGAGGCACAGTGACTTATGCCTGTAATCCCAGCACTTTGGGAGGCCGAGGCAGGCAGATCACCTGAGGTCAGGAGTTCGAAACCAGCCTGACCAATATGATGAAACCCGTCTCTACTAAGAAAACAAAAATTAGCCAGGCATGGTGGCATGCGCTTGTAATCCCAGCTACTCGGGAGGCTGAGACAGGATAATCACTTGAACCCAGGAGGCAGAGGTTGCAGTGAGCTGAGATCATGCCACTGTACTCCAGCCTGGGCAACAAGAGCAAAACTCCATCTCAAACAAAAACAAAAACAAAAACTAATATTCCTCCTACTTTATACATAATTAGCTGAGACTTCAGAGTTAAAGCCAGTTGCCTAAATTCATGCACATAATAAGTGGTGCACCAGGATTCAAGCCTTATTTGCTCTATGGATACTGGTCTACCTTCCAAAAAAAAAATACCGGGGGCATGACTTGGCCTTTTAAAGCAGTTCTTCAACTGAGATTCCAATAGAGACATGAGGGGAGATGGGTAAGGCCATATCCTGATTTCACTTTTACAATTTTCTTTTTTCTTTTCTTCTTTCTTTTCTTTTTGAGGCAGACTTGTGCTCTGTCGCCTAGGCCAGAGTGCAGTGGTGCAATCTCAGCTCACTATAACCTCTGCCTCCTGGGTTCAAACGATTTTCCTGCCTCAGCCTCCCAAGTAGCTGGGACTATAGGCGCTTGCCACCATGCCCGGCTAATTTTTGTATTTTCAGTAGAGATGGGGTTTTGCCATGTTGGCCAGGCTGGTCTTGAACGCCTGACCTCAGGTGATCCACCCACCTTAACCCCCTTTCAGAAGTGGATTTGCATTTTCCCTTCCTGGGCTTGTCACTGGAGGCCAGCCAGCCCCCTCTGAGGAATGCTAGGAGAGAAGCCTGATTACACAGATCTTTCATGGCCTGCAGCTGCCACAAGCTTTCCATGTGGCAGTGAAACAGATGACAGTGGTGACTCCTGCTGTGCTGACTGGGAATCCCTGTCCTGGCCCCCTGTGCTCTATCTGCCTCTTCTGTCTGCTTTGCTTCTAGGGCAAAGCCTGGTTGGTCTTGGTCTGGCTGGGCCTCTGAGTTTCTCCTGGGAGTGAAACATTGACATCTAAGCCAAAGGGACATGACCTGGCTAGGATGAGGGCCAGGATAGCCGTAGCAGTATTGCCCACCACCTGTCACACCCATCTGAATCTGAGCACTCTCTCCAAGAGGGGGTGACTTAGAGAGGGCCAGGCTCCCTTCCATGTAGAGCAGTACCTGCCCCAGGAACTGTAGAGCAGTACCTGCCGGGCCCATTCCACACAGAGGCAGGACGTGCACCTTCATAAATGACCAACATAGGCTCTAAGTAGACCCCAGCTCAAGAAACGAGACTGTAGTGCAGCTACCAGGATATGAGGTAAGAGCCAGGAACCCTGGGCTAGGAGTGTCCTCCATCTGGCAAGGGGAGAGCCTGGGTTCCTTGATGCTAAGTTGCTACTAGAGTGACTATGATAAACCCTCCTTTGTGGAGATATTATTGTGAAGACTGAAACCATGTATATAAAGTGCCCAGGAGGGTATCTGGCATGTGGCAGGTGCTCAGTAATAATTATTCTTTATCCTGGTTAAGCAGTTGAAATGTGCTACATGTCAGGGGAATGATGGAAAGTACAATGCCTTTGATGCAAAAAGGCCAGTGAAGACAGCAGAACCCCTCTTCAGGGCTTAACAGATGTTCCCCTGCTCAGGGCTTCCCCTCTCTCTGCACCAATCACTCTAGTCAAAAGTAACATTTCCTATTTCTGTGTATACCCAGTAATATGTGCCCCACTGCCTTGACCCACGTCCCCATGTCCACAGTGACAGCTGCATTGGCTGCAGAGGCACAACCAGGCAGTGAGCTCCTTGTGAATAGACAGGCGTGAGTTCTTGCTCTTCCCTGGGTCCCTGCAGTTCTTCCCTCTCATGGTGCAATGCAAATAAGGTATGCCAGCAAATTTCTGCATCATGTTTATGGATTTATATGCCAGCTCATCCCTTGGAAATTTTGAGGCAACTTCAAATTTAAATACAATAAAATAATGGTAACATTAAAGTAAGATATAAAGAAAAGTAAAAAGTTGTGCCTTGCTGAAAAGAACAAAAATACGCAGCTGACTATTTTGAAAACAGTTTGGCAGTTCCTCAAAAGGTTGAATATAGAATCAGCATAGGGCCTAGCAGAGGTCCTGCCTTATACCCAAGAGAATTAAAAACATATATCCACAAAAATACTTATTCTCCAATGTTCATAGCATTATTCATAACAGCCCCAAAGTAGAAACACCCAGATGTTCAATGACTGATGAAGGGATGACCGAAATCTTCATCCAGCGGAATACTAATTCATGCTACAACATGGATCAACCTTGAAAACAAGGGAAGTCAGTCACAAAGGCCACATAATATATGATTCTGTTTATATCAAATGTGCGGAATAGGGAAATCCATTAAAGGAAGAATGTAAATTAGTGGTTGCCAGGGGCATAGGGAAGAGGGAAATGACTGCTAATTTGTATAGGGTTTCTTTTCAGGGTGATGAGGAGTTAGATAGTGTTGATGGCTGTACAACTTTGTGAATATACTAAAAAACACTGAATTATACACTTTAAAAGTGTGAATATCATGGTATGCAAATCTGTCATGGACTGAATGTTTGTGTCCCTCCATTATTCATACATTGATCCCCTGACCTGATAGGATAGAGGATTAGTGTCCTTACAGGAAGAGACACCAGGGAGTGAGCTCTCTATGGCTTGCTCTCTCTTACTTTCCCTCTCTCTGAGCACTTGCGCAGAAGAAAGATCATGTGAGGACTTAGAGAGAAGGCAGCCATCTGCAACCTAACGGGAGAACCTTCACCAGACACTAACCCTGCTGGCACTTTGATCTTGGACTTCTACCCTCCACAACTGTGGGAAAGAAATTTCGGTTGTTTAAACCACCCAGTCTACAGGATTTTGTTATGGCATCCCAAACAGGCTAAGACAAAATTATATTTCAACTTTTCAATTTAAAAACAGTAAAAAATAATAATATATATATATGGCTGGTAAAAGCTGCATCATTGATGTAGTTACATTTCAAATTTGCCCGAGCTTCCTGGTAGCCAGAGTTGTAAAGGAAGATGCCATCACTTACACACCTATCAAAAGGAGGAACCGCTAGACATCAGAGGAAGCAAAGCTTTAAATGGCTCAGCATGCCCAAGGAAATGTCACATGGGAGGCTGATGTTAGAAGTACTGAAAAATACTGAATTAATGAATCAGTCAAGACAGGAGATAATTAACTTTTTGTGTTTAAGCAGCTAGTTATGGGGGATAAGAGAGGCTACTGATGGTATTCTACCCAGAAGGCCGTTGACAGGTGGAGGGCATTATTTCTGGGCAACAGTAGGAGATTGTGAGGGGAGCTGGAGCATGGGTAGGGTTAGTGTCCTTGGTCCCAAGTGGTCATTTCCTCCTAAACCAGCATCATTCCGGCAACACCATCACTTCCAGGCATGTCTGCTTTATGCTGTGTTGGGTAGCACTGTTCTGTCTTTCTCTTTTCTAGCTATGACTCTGGCAGCCTTGATCATTTTTAAAAAGCAGCACAAAACAAGGACTCATTTCTGCACTGCTTTGACAGTGGGAGGAATTTGGCTTCCCAAGTTAATGTGAAATTATCATGCAGAGTTTTGCCAACCCTTCCTTAGGGCCAGAGGGCGGAAGCAAAGGCACTTACCAAACTCCTCCGCCCAGACCACACCCTTTGGTTTATTTTAGTCAAATACAACCTGGAATTAGGCTATTTTATCCCAGAAACACCAGAGAGCGCTGCTGCACTGTAGGGAAGCCAGCAGCCACTTTGTTTTTGTACTGTGTCCCCCAACCCCAGGCGCTGACTGGGGTGTCCAGCCATTCCAGAGCAGGATGGTTTTCGGGGACACTTAAACTTTCAGACCTGAGAACCCAACACAGTGAGTCTCATACCAGGACACAAAAGCCAGCAATTTCTTGCAGAGCACAATGGAGTAAAACTATCACTGTAGAGGCTCCCATAGCACCCTACAACAGGCCTGGCCCCAGGCTGATAGCAAGCCCTCAGAGGCCTGGATCCCGGCTGATAGCGAGGCTGCTGCACCCAGGGTCTTACGTACTGACTGCTGGCTTGACTGATCTTCCACGGCCTTACTTTCCCCTTGGCCCTCTTACCCTTCTTCACCCTGCATGTGGGACCACACGCTGCATGGGGAGCTGGGAGGAGAGTAGATGATAGTGTCAGAGCCAGGGGGCAGCCCTTTCCTGTAGGAAGCCTGGGGTATACTCTCCCTGCCTCACCCACTCACACAGGGGAGGCTTGGAGGCCCCAGAAGCACACTGTGCCACTGAAAAGGCAGATCTCAATGCTGCCCATTCTATAGAACCGGGGATGCCACCACCTGGCACAAGTCCCACCTTGTTCCCATTCCCACGGAGAGAGCTTCTCTGGCTTCACCGTGACTCTCTGCCCTTTTGTTCCAGATGGTCCTTCAGGTCCTCCTGGGATATCGGCCTGCTGGTCACAGTCTTCTGTTTTGGGGAGGCCTGTTTGGTTTTTGGTATGTGTCTGGCCCAAGCAGAGTCACATGTTGGGTTTTTCAGGCTTAGGGAGGATCATCACACGGAAGATGGATTCTGGGGACTTTGAACATGAAGACAATAGGCTTTGCCTTGTGTTCTTGGAGCCACTGGGGACTAGGAGGTTGTAATTTCTGTCCTAAGATCTTCCAACCTCCAGTTTCCAACAACACTCGCCTGAAGCTCCCTGTGCCCTCTACACAAAAGATCTTCAAGACAATCTTACCCCGCTCCTTCCCCCTGCAGGAAGGGGAGCAGCCTCCTCCCGCTGGGGCCTGCTGAAGAGTGTGCTATCTGCTGGGACCATGTGGCTCCAGCATGTTCTTCCCACCTTCTCTCCTCCCTCCCCGCCTCTGCAGACACTGAGGCTGAGCCCATGGCACGGGGCTCTTTGCAAAGAATTAAGGGAGTAGAGTTGGAATATTTCCATCCTGGCAACTTGACAGAAGGTGTACACACCATTAGTTAAGACAGCACAGCATCTCCAAAGCCAATGAGTCCTTCAGACTCTTAAGAAGCAATCAGAGTCACCTAACCAGATTCGGACTTTTGAGGCAAGAAGAATCATTAGACTTCTATTAAAGGAGTATTAATAATGATGCTGTGACAATAGAGACAAATTGGGATGGTATTGAGCCACCTAGAATATATTATCACCCTAGAGATGATGGGAACTGGTGTCTACTATCCGAGAGATACCCCTCACCTCTGCTTCTCTCATTTGCCCATTCGCTGGGCTCAGAGAACACACTCTTTCACTCCTGTGGATGACCCTCATCAACTTGCCTGGAGCTCACCTAACTCCCTCCCAGGAAAAGCTGCTGAGGGCCCCAGGGACCTCCTCATGACCTTGTAGCTGATGAGTCTTCCTCATGCAGCCTGACAGCAGATGGGGCTACTATCAGAGCAGGGAGGCTTGTCCTGTGCTTAGTTGATAGACTCTGGGGTGGGCTCTGACTCAGGGCGAGGCCAGATCAGCCCAGTGATGGCAGGCTGGCACTGAACACCCCCTGTCTGCATGAGCCTCCTCACCTGTGTACTGGCCACAGTGACTACCCTAAGTCCCTTCACAGGCAACCAGGAAGAAGTCTCAAGCCTATACAACTCAGATCAAAGACATCCTCAGGCTGCCCTTCCCCTAAAATGTCCTCCTCTGTGCCTCTCTTAAGCCCTGTGCTCCTGAGAATGTGTCTCAGCTGTTGTGCAGCTGGTTCTTAATGGCTCCAGCTCTTCCTCACCATATTTCAGGGCTCAGCACAGAGGTGACTCCCTATGAGTGCCTGCCTTGCCCCTGACTTGCTCCAAGAGCTCCCTCCCAACACACATATATCCAAAGGCTTTGGAAGCACAGCCCAATGGCCCAATGACTTGCTCTTTCTGGGCCTTTAGGAGGGTTGGAGGGAAGTACCCCGTGTCCCAGAAGCCATTCCTACCTAGTATGAAGGCTACCACATAGTTGGAGATCTGGCCCATGCCCACGATGAGAAATAACACAATGAACATCTCCCAGCTGATGGAAAAAATCTGCAGGAAGCTGAAGCCAGTCTGTACAGCCATGGTTGCGAAGAGAACGTTCTTCCTGCCAAACCTAGAAAATGCAGTATAACCGAAAACATGAGATGTACAGGTTGCCAAGGTGTATTGCAAGCCCTGAATCAGGCATCAATGCAGACTTAGTGTTTTTTCAGGGCTCTGGCAGACTTTTTTTCCTGTCACACCCTCCCATCTTCCTCCTTGGTGAGGTCTCAGGCATCTGTCTGCTCAGGAGATAGCTTTTGAGATTCTCAGCTTCCTGTGGAGTCACCGTGCCTCAAAAGCACGGAGCAGCATACGCAAGGACCGTGTGGAAATATGCTCTTTAGAAGGAGCCACAGATAGACGCTACCAGCACATTTCTGGAAAGTGGGTACAGCATAGATTGCAGATATTTCTTGAATCAGCAACATGAAAACTCTGTAAATCCACAACTAAGAGTCACTCTGCAAGTGGTTTTTAACCTTGGTTGCACTTGGAATCACCTGGAGAGCTTGGAAAAAATACTGATGCCAGCACCCCACCTCCCAAGATTTTGGGATACAGTTTGGATATTAGGATTTTGGAGTTTCCCAGATGAGTAGCACGCAAGCAAAATTGCAAACCACTGCTCTGTGGGAAGGTGTAGCTTTCAGCAATGTCTTTCAGTGACACTGAAGGTGGTTTAAGTGTTACCTTCACATTCTGGTAGTGATCAGTCGGTAGAATGGAGCACAGGTGTGAGCAAAACAGCTTTTCCTGCCCCACTTTCCAAACTCAGGTCTTTGGCTGTTGGCTTGGGCTGGGAAGCTTTCCCCAGCACTGCTATTTAGCACCCCCAACTTCCTGCACTGGTCACCACAGCACATCCAGGGGCCTGTGGAACACTGTCTCCCGGGCTGTGATGTTGCCTTCTCAGGCCTGTAAGCTCTATGAGGCCCAGAGCCAGCGTCAGCTCTGTGGCCTCAGTGTCCAGCCAGGGTCCAAGCCACAGCAGCAGTGTGTGCACAACTGGGACTCACTGTGTGGCTGCTGGCTGTTTGCAGACAGATCCTGTGCCATCCACCCTTGCCCCTGAGGTGGTGGTGGAGCAGGGAGGGCAGTGGTGATGGCAGCATCGTGTTTTGTCAAGGAGTCTGTGGTATGAGGACCCCACCTTCCAGTGGGGTCAGTGGCCCCTCCCCACCACTGGCCAAAGCCCTGGGAGTATGAGGCTGAGGGAATGGAACAAAAGTGTGTCCAGGTGAAGGGGACTGAGGGCAGGGTGAATAGGAGACAGCAGGGCTACTCCTATCACTGAATCAGTGGCCTGAGGGTCCTCCCTTTCTCTGGGTAGAAATACCCTGAATTCAGTCCAGCCCCAAGATAGGCAGTGATTGACAAGGGGCACCGTCCCACCTTCCTCCCCTCCCACGTCCTTACCTGTCTGACAGTTGCCCGGAAACGAAGGAGCCGAGGAGCACTCCGACGAAGAACAGGGAGGTGGTGAGGGGCACCTTCCAGTCGTCCTCACATACCAGATTCCACTGCCAAGGAAGACAGCATGAAGCATGAGCCCAGCCCCAAGGCAGACCTTGACCCCAGCCCAGCTCCGACGGAATGTCAGCACGGCTGCCAGGGAGACCCTCATCCCCGTGCCAGGATATTGCCTTCGTGCAAAGGGCATAGGCCTTGCAGCCCTGGGTTTGACTGGCCTGTGCCAGAACTGGGGTGAGTAACATGGGGCAGGTCACTGCCCTCCCTGAAACTTAGGATCCTCTTAGGAAAGGGAGGGTGATGCTCCTACTCTGCTCATGTTACATAGCAAGAAGCCAGCCGAGGCCATGGCTGTGACTGGTGACCCCTCAGCTGTGAGGCAGTCCAAAGTAAAGGTGGCACTGCATCTTCAGAAGCCAGCCTAGTGCAGAGGGGAGGTGTTTGAAAAGCCCAAAGGGCAGGGCAGACGGCACGGCCACTTAGTCCAGGAGTAAAATTTCTTTTCCCTTGTTGAAAAGCGCAAGTGGTTCCAGGAGCTCCGTGACTTTATTTTCTGAGCAGACCCCTCCAAAAAATCATGTGGTCCCTGGTCCACTCACGCCTAGGGCAAGCTTGTGGCCTAATTCAGGGCCCCATCATTCTGGGGCCTACTTACTCCTCGCCAGGGCTCCCTGGCTCCCCTCCTACATTCCTACACCCTCCTTCTGGCCTTTCCAGAAGTATGGTCCCTCCCATTCCCTAGGGCCTGTGGGCTGCCGCTGCCCTAGCAAGTCCCTGCCAGTGCATCTACAAAATGAGAGTTTCAGTCAGAGTTTCAGTTTGACTTAAGTCAATTAAGCAAAATCAAGGGAGGTGACAAACATTTCAAAGTGTGTTTAGTGACCTTTCATTTATTAATAACAAATAAATAAATAAACAGATGCCAATGAGCACTTCGGGCTTGGGTTCTGGGGGCTGCTGTCTGTGGCAAGATGATCCAGGCTGGAGGAAAGACCCCTGCCTCCCACCCAGCCCTAGTTCCATCTTGGGTGGGGCTGCTTTTATAGCGTTTGCCAAACAATTCCTTCTGAATCCTCATAACTCCCTTGAAAGTGTGGATTTAAGCACAAACTCACATATTTATATCACACCTCATTCTGCAGCAGACAGAGGTGTTTATAAAGACACATACAAGAGAAAAATGTAAAACAAAAAGCTAAGGGAATTGGGGCAAATGGAAAATAAAGAGGGGGGAAGTTGCAAAAACCAAGCCTGGGGTAAGACTGACCCTAGATTATCCTGTCCACGGGCCTGCCTGCTTGCCAGACGGGTCTCCAAAACTGGTTCTGTGTATCCCAGCAGCTCAGTTCTCAGAAGGGCTACAGTATCCAAAGTAGTTCACTTATTCGCAGAAGCACAGTTGTAAAGAATACTGAGATCCGAAAGAAGTCTCTCGTATGTACTTCTTCCACAAAGGAGCCACTCTGTGATGCTGAGGATAATGTCCTCGAGAATAGCCCTGTCCTAGAGACAACAGCCAGATTCATGAGGCCGCCTCTCACAGCGCTCACAATGCTGGCCACAGGCAACGCCCAACACAGCTCTGCAGAAGAAAAATAAGTTGGGCCAGGAACTCAGCACTCTGCCATTCAGGCACAATCCAAGGATAAATCTGAGACTGTACCCACAGGAGGATTGCCTCACCTGGGGCTCCTGCATGGGCTTCAGGAGAAAGGGAAATGAATCCTCTAAAACTGTATAGCCAGATTAATGTGTTCTGCCAGTGCATAGACCAGAAGTGGTAAACAAGACATGTGCCTGCATTCGTGGCCATCTACCTCCAAAAATAACTGTCCAAAGTTTCATTTAAAAGCTTGGGATCTGCTTCTGACTTAGAGAGATGAGCAATTGAGGCCCCAAAGCCTCATGATGTGGTGTGACCCATTTTGCAGAAGATTAAACTGAGACTGTGAGAATGGGATTTGTCTGAAGTCACAGCAAGTAAATCAGCATGATAGATGCCTCCTTGGGCCTCAGAACCCAATCTTGTACCAGTGTCCTGCTTGGACCTGTACTCTCTAAGGCAGGACAAAATGAGCTTATTAAATATGATGCCCTACACTTCTTCAAAGAATGTGACACCAGGAGACAATTACCCAGGACTAGGAGTAGAAGGCCTCCATCACAGCCTTTAGCCTTGGACAGAGCCAAGAACTCAAGATTGGTAGGGGTATTAACATGCCAACCACCATCATTCCATCTGCAGTTAAGCAGAAAAGCTCTTCCAAATATAATGTGCTCTCCTTTGTAGTTTTTCAAATATTTCTCTGTCTGGACTTTGCCTTAGGGCAGGATAGATAGGATTTAGAGACAGAAAGGAAAGGAAGGCTGTTAGATGTGGAGCCAGGCATTGCATGAGCAAAGGGTGGGACTGGGAACTGACTACTTAATTTGCAAGGTCCAGGGCAAACTGAAAATGCAGAACTCCTTGGTCAAAAATTATTAAGAATTTCAATACAGCAATGGCAAAGCACTGAAACCAAGTGTGGGGCTCTGTGTGACTGCACAGTTGCATGCCCATGAAGCTGGCCCTGGTAGGGGGTCAAACCCGTTCTCCAGGAAATGAAGCAGAGGCAGGAGTTCTGAATGGGGACACTGGGAAGAGGGGTGAGGTGAGGGCCAGCTCCCATCATTCTCCTTCCTGTAGGCTCTGCATTGATGGCTTTCAATCCCATTCCCTCCCTGAAGAGGGGCCCAAGAAGCCCTGTTAGCATCATGCAGCACAGGAAGAGCCATGCACACGCAGTGGCCGTTTGCCCCAAGCCCATGCAGGGTGCTATCTGCCTCTGGAGACCCTGCTTACAACCAGCAGGGGAAGGCAGCTAGACGGCATGGCTGGCCATGGTTGACTCTAGGGCAGGGCTCTCCTTTGGGAAGTTATGGTGCCGAAAGTGTCTTTTTGGAAAGCTGTGAGGGGCCTGGTATTAGGACACAGGATTGGCAGATGAAGTTCTACCTGGAGCAAAGGGCTAGAGTCCAGTGAATCAGCTGTCAGTCCTAAGAGGGGCCTTTTAGAAAGCGCTTTTCTTGGAAACCAGGCCCTGCTTGCTCCTGGGCCCTTCAGATAGGAGGGATATGTCTTGGGTCCCCACTAGCCAGGGCCACAAAACCTCCCTGTGGTTAACAGTGACATGGTGGGCCCAGTGGGAGACAGTGTCTTCCTTGATGGGACAGGACTGTCCCTGTGGGTCCCTGCACAAGTTTGTACATACATGCACACACACGCATCCATACACATGACCAGCGCAGAGGCTGATGGCGGATGTCCTGGTGAGCAGCTGGCTGGCATTGCTTTGGGGCTGTGCTTTCAAGTCAAACCCTAACATTTCTGAAACATAGCTTACCTCCCCTCTCCCTGTCCCTCTGACGGGGCCTCCCAGGGTTACTATGTCTGTCCCATCAGCAGGGTCCCAGACCAAGTTTCTCACAACAGAGCAGAATAAGCTCCATGTAACTGGGCCACGTGGCCTTTAGCTGTAATTTAAGAAACAAAAATCCAGGAGACAAGGTAATAGGGGATGGGAGGTCACTCTTGGCATAGAGGGATGTGCCACCTCCATGCCTCCCTGTAGTAAAGGGAATAATGGGAAAGACAGTAACAGTGTGTGGAGTGCTCACTGAGTGCCATGTATTATCTCAGGGGATCTCAGGGTTGCCATGTGAGATGGGTACTCTTTTTATCCTTGTTTTACAAATGAGGAAACGAAGGCACAGAGCAATAAAGCAACCAGCCCAAGTTCTCCTAGTGAATTGGTAAAAAAAAAAAAAAAAAAAAAAAAAAAAAAAAAAGCTTAATCATTGATTCAACTGACATTGAGCACCTGCTCCAGGCCAGGCTCTGTGTGGGGCACAAGAAAGACAAGGTCCCGGCCCTCACAAAGCTCAAGGTCAAGCATACTTTACAGGACAGATGTGCACATGTGCATGCACGAGACCAGCAGCCCTGGGTAGAGTGGGCCCTGTTCTGGGCCACTTCACCCTTGCTCTTTGACTAGAGAGGAAAGAGGCACCACCCTCCAGCAGAAGGACAGAGTTCTAAAACCTGAATAATCTGTATAATCATATTTTAGATGACTTGTGTTTGCACAGTGCTAGGCACGCAGTGGGTGCTTAGCAAATTGTTGAATGAATATTGAACAATTAATTAGGAGTCATAGAAAATCAGCCTGGAAAATGTGGTTCTTGGACTGAGGAGTATCACATATTGCACTTGGAAAATCACTCTCAGCCTTGAACTAACTCTCCAAGTAGCCGAAGTCCGGCAGTTTTAGTTTTTACCAGAGCTATAAAGGACCATAAAGATAAGTGAACCCCATCTGACCTGCATGGAACTGAGAACGCTGGAAGGTAGACTGGTGTTCAGCAAAGAACACAGGCTTTCTCAGGGTCTGCAACTTTGGACTGTGTGATGTTGGGCAATCCGTTCACCTCTATTAGCCTGCTTCTTCACCTTCAAAAAGATGACAATAATACCTGCTCCTGGGTTTGCTGTGTGCATTGGATGGGAAATGTCAGTGGAGCATCAGACACATTACAGGCCTCATTAAATGGTAGTTCCCCTTCTACCAGCCTCACACTAGTAGAGCATTTTATTTGTCCTGAGCAAAATCATGACTTGGAACACATGGGTGAATAAGCAAAGCAGGTTACACTTAAATCTGACTAAGAGAAAGAAATTCGAAGAAATAAAAATTATTCCAGCCCATTACTAAAAGCTAGAAAAGCTCTTGTAAAAGGGATTTTATAAATGGAATTCAATCCCAGAGATGACTGTGAGTGAAAAATTAGCAATGGTCCTTTTAAGAATAAAAAATTGATTTATATAGTATCCTCTCATAGTTATCCTTTATTCCAGAGAAAAGTAAGAAGTAGTAGTTAATAATGGACTACACATCCACCCCAGTTCTATCTTTGTCACTTGATTGTGACTTAAAGCTGGGAATTCCTTGACCATCTGAAGAAACAAAACAAAGGAAAACAAAAACAAACCTGGCTAGTTAATTACTTTTTTGTAACAACTTTATTGAGATATAATTTATACACCATAACATTTACTCTTATAAAGTATACAATTCAGTCATTTTTAGTATATTCACAGACTTGTGCAACTATCAGCAATGATCTGATTTTAGAATTTTCATCACCCTTAAAAGAAAACCCATACCTGTTAGCAGTCACTCCTCATTCTCTTCTTCCTCTAGCCCCTGGAAACCGCTAATCTACTTTCTGTCTCTATGAATTTGCCTATTCTGTACATTTAATATAAATGGAATCATACAATATATAGTCTTTTGTGACTGGCTTCTTTTACTCAGCTTCTTTTCTAAGTCCATCTGTGTCACTGTGCGGTGTATCAGTACTTCATTACTTTTTATGGTTTAATAATATTCCATGGTTTGGGCTGGGTGCGGTGGCTCACACCTGCAACCCCAGCACTTTGGGAGGCCAAGGTGGGTGAATCACCTGAGGTCAGGAGTTCAAGACCAGCCTAGGTAACATGGTGAAACCCTGTCTCTACTAAAAATGCAAAAATTAGCTGGGCATGGTGGCATGTGCCTGTGATCCTAGCTACTTGGGAGGCCGAGGCAGGAGAGTTGCTTGAGCCCTGGAGGTGGAGGTTGCAGTGAGCTGAGATTGCACCACTGCACTCCAGCCTGGGCAACAGAGCAAGACTCTGTCTCAACAACAACAACCATATATAGATATATAGTTATTTCACGGTTTGGGTCTACCACATTTTCAATGATCCATTCATCAGTTGATAAGTATTTGGGTTATTTCCACTTTTTGGCTACTATGAATAATGCTGCTGTGAACATTCACATACAACTTTTTGTGTGTACATATTTTCATTTCTTTGGCGTATATACATAGTAGTGAAATTGTTGGGTCATATGGTAAGTATACACTTAACCTTTTGCAGAACTCCTAATCTGCTTTCCAAAGTGGCTACACCATTTTACAATCCCAATAGCAATGAATGAGGGTTTCAATTTGTCCACATTCCTACCAGTACTGTTATTGTGTGTCTTTAATTTTCGTCATCATAGTGGGTGTAAAGAGGTATCTCATTGTGGTTTTGATTGCATTTCTCTAATTACTAATATTGAACATCTTTTGCATTGACTCTATTGATCAATTTGGAGAGCACTGCCATACTAACAATCAGTCTTCTGCTCCATGAACAGAACATGGGATGCTTTTCCACGGTTTTTTTTTTTTTGAGATGGAGTCTTGCTCTGTGGCCCAGGATGGCGTGCAGTGGCGCGATCTCAGCTCACTGCAAGCTCCGCCTCCCAGGTTCATGCCATTCTCCTTCCTCAGCCTCCCGAGTAGCAGGAACTACAGGCACCCGCCACTATGCCCGGCTAATTTTTTGTATTTTTTAGTAGAGACGGGTTTCACCGTGTTAGCAAGGATGGTCTCGATCTCCTGACTTCGTGATCCACCAGCCTTGGCCTCCCAAAGTGCTGGGATTACAGGCATGAGCCACCACGTCTGGCTGCTTTCCCACTTTTTAAGGGCTTCTGGAATTTCTTTCAATGACATTTTATAGTTTTTAAAGTATACATTTTGCAAATTTTTGGTTAAATTTATTCCTGAAGTGCCTCCTTTAATATTTCTTGTAAGACATCACTGCTAGAAACAATTCTCTCAAGTTTTGTGTATTTTTGAATTTCTTTATCTCATTTTTGAAAGACAGTTTTGTTGGATGCATGATTCTTGGTTGACAGTTTCTTTTTCCTTCAGCACTTAGAATATGCCACTCCACTGCCTTCTGTCCTTTATTGTTTCTGATGAGAAGTCAAACGTTGATCTTACTGGAGTTCTCTTGTATGTACCTAGTCAAATATTTGCTGCTTTCAAAATTTTCCCTTTGTTTTTGTCTTTTTTTTTTTTTAGCAGTTTTACCATGATGTATCAGGGTGTGAATCTCTTTGTGATTATTCTATTTGGAGTTTGTTGAGCTTCAGAAATGTGTAGATTAATGTTTTCCACGAAATTTGGGAAGTTTTCAGTCATTATTTCTTTGAGCATTTTTTTCTGCCCTTTTCTTTCTCTCTCCTCTCCTAGTATTTCCATTATGCATATATTGCTATATTTAATGGTGTTCCCCATTTCTCTGAAACTCTATACATTTTCTTCATTCCCTTTTCCTGTGTTTTTTGGATTGCATGATTTCCAATCCTCTGTCTTCAAGTTTGCTGATTCTTTCTTTTGCCTGTTCAAATCTTCTGTTAAGGCCCTTGAGTTACTTTTTAATTTTAATTATTGTACATTTTTACTCCAGAATTTCTATTCAGTTCTTTTGTTTGTTTGTTTGTTTGTTTAAGAGACAAGGTCTCTTTCTGTTGCCCAGGCTGGGGTTGAACTCCTGGGCTTAAGCAATCCTCCTACCTCAGCCTCCTGAGTAACTGGGACTATAGGCACATGCCATCATGTCTGTCTCAGCTTTGAAAATATAAATGTAATTTTTCTCTCTTTATTGGTATTCTCTATTTGTCTAATATTATCATCATACTTTTAAAAGCATGACTTCCTTTCATTCTTTGAACATATTTATGATAGTTGCTTTAAAGTCTGTTAAAATCTGACATGTGGACCCTCTCAGGCAGTTACTGTTGCTCACATTTTCCCCCCATATATAGGTCATATTTTTCTGTTT
Organism: Piliocolobus tephrosceles; assembly: GCF_002776525.5. Classification (NCBI taxonomy): domain Eukaryota; kingdom Metazoa; phylum Chordata; class Mammalia; order Primates; family Cercopithecidae; genus Piliocolobus; species Piliocolobus tephrosceles. The sequence goes on from NC_045437.1 coordinate 157,673,640, forward strand.
CTCTGCATATCTTGTAATTTTTTTGTTAAAAACTGGACATTTTAAATAAATCTTGTAGAAATTAGGTACTGTCACATTCTTCCACCCCCATTTCCCTGATTTTTCTTCTTCTTTTTTTTTTCTGAGATGAAGTCACACTCTATTGTCCAAGCTGGAATATAGTGGCATGATATTGGCTCACTGCAACCTCCACCTCCTGGGTTCAAGCAATTCTCCTACCTTGGCCTCCTGAGTAGCTGGGATTACAGGCACCTGCCACCACGCCCAGCTAATTTTTGTATTTTTAGTAGAGATGGGGTTTCCCCATGTTAGCCAGGCTGGTCTCGAACTCTGGCCTCAGATGATGCACCTGCCTTGGCCTCCCAAAGTGCTAGGATTACAGGCGTGAGTCAGTGAGCCACCTAGCCCGGACTGATCTTTCTGTTAAGCTGTCTGTCTCTGCTGGTATCACACCCAGCTGTTAGCTTCACTAATTGCTAGCCAATTGCCTAATTCATTTCAATAATGCCCTGGGGGCATATATTGTCCCACAGTCTAATCCAATTGATGTCAAGCCCCTTTACAGTGGTAGTTTTTGAGGCAAGTCTATAAGGTTTGAAGGGCTGCTCTCAGCGGTCCCTTTCTCGTTTTGTTTGTTTATTTGTTTTCTGTTTTTTCCTGGTAAATTAGCTGCATTATGGTTCACTTATTGCTCTAATGGAGTTACCAGAATCCTCTTAGTTGCTTACCACTAAATTCTCCATTGTTCTTGAGAGCAATCTTAGGCTGTCCTTTTCACACACTCTATTTCAAATAAAGTTCGTTCCTGTGGGGACAGCTTTAGAACTCTGTTCTTTTGGAGTATCTCTCCCTTCTGGGCAAAATCTCTGAGTTTCTGTTGTAGAGAGGTAGGCAGGGAAAGTGGCCCATTTATCTCAGAATGATAACCCTACATTATGAGTAGAACACTGAGTGGAAGTGGGAGCTTGGTGTTGAACCTCTGCCCTATGAATGACCTGGGATAAGGGCAATCAAGGCTCTAATATTCTCAACTTGTGGCACCTGGATTAGAGTCTCTACTATATGAATAGGGGGTGGGTAGAGGATGGGAACCTATGATCCCCTGATTGCACTCACGAGGATTTTAGCTTCTGTTGTTTGGCGTTAAGAGAATACAGGGATGGGGTGGGGGATTGGCACTGGTTGTCCCTCTTAGTGGGATGCTGTAGCCCTTCATTGGAAGCTGATGGGAGAGAGAACTCTATTTTCTTGGCCATACCCACCTAGGGTGGAACTTCCATTTTTCTTGTGCTGGGAGGAAGGGGAAAGGGAGGGCTGAAGGGGTTGTGACTCAAATATCATAGACTTCCACTGTTCTTGCAAGATATAGTTGACTTTCTTGAAAAAATGTATGCCCTTAGGACAACTTCCAGAGACTGTAAATGTGTGTGTGTGTATTTTCACCAGCTAAGGCTCTTTCACTGGGGAGCTGGTCTATGGCGCTGGCGCTCCTCACACTGCTATCTTCTAAGTCTGAGAATCTTTTCATGTGCTGATTAATTTGTATTTCTTTGGGAAAATGTCTATTCTCCAAAACGGGCAAATGATTTTATCCATTTTTAAATCAGGTTGTCTTTTTTATTGCTGAGTTGTAAGAGTTCTTTTTATATTCTACGTACAAATCCTTTATCAGATATATGATTTGCCAATATTTTCTCCCATTTTGTGGTTTATCTAATTCTTCTACTCATATTTTCATTTACAAATAACTAAGCCAGAAGGCTGCTAAACCTTAAAATGTTCTCAGTATCTTTCTTTCTTTAGATTAGAGGTAAAGAAAAAGCTACCACAGATGGAAAAGCCTCACTGACGAGTTCTGTGATCACTGGAGGCTACACCAATGCAGAACCACCAGTGAGTCTGAGTGGGAAGATAGGGATGGGAGTGGAGGGGCTGTGGGAGGGAGAAGGGTCACTCAGGGATGTGGCTGTGCCCCTTGCATCCTGACAATGGATCCACCACCGCTCTACCAGTCTGTATTAGGGAAACATGAGCAAATGGCATCGTGTCTGTGCCAGTCACCAAGCACTGAGGGGAAGCTCTGGAAGGTGCCGCCTGAACCTGCCCTTCAGTCTTACAAACACTGAGGGGGAGCCACCAGCCTTGGACTGTCTGTGCTTCTTACTAGAGCATGTGGGTCATTCCAGCCTTTCCCCAGAATGTCCATTCTCTCCACACCGTCTCCATTCCAAATGGGGATCCTTGCCTTTCTTTTAGACTCCAGAGACATGCATAAAACCACAACACAGCTTTAGAAAACAAGGCAGACCTATATTAGCCTTACACCTAAATTGAATGCAGCCTGCCATAAGGGAGGAATTACAGTTCTTCTAGAGGCCCAAGGTACCTGCAGCTCCCCCTGACCAGTCCTGCCAAAGCCTTGTTTTTATCAAAATGCCACCTTGGACTCTGCCTGAGAGTTCTGCTGCCCACCAAGATGGATGGACAAAGTCTGTTTATCTAGAAACTTGGCAGGAGGTGTGGGTGAAGCAGCCTCTGAACAAAAGCATATTCTGAGATCCTGATGGCTGTTGTCAGAGGAACACAGCAGAGAGGCAAACAGTTTGGGGTGAGGCAGCTGATAAACAAACAGGGAAGCACATTCAGGCCAGAGCAAGGGGAAGCCCCTGAGTCTCCTCTATCTGCTCTCTGGCAAGATCTACTTTCTGAAGCATTGACTGGAAATAGAAGTCTCGCTGGGCTGGCTGGAGCCAGAGGCCCCCACACCTTATCCCCTTTGGAATCTGCCAGAGGACAGTTCCAAGTATGGACTTGGATGATTAACTTGGTTAATATTCAGGCTATCTTGACAGTTTCCACGACCGCAAGCAATGTCCCAGGGCAGCCTGCAGGCCTGATAGAAACAAATTCCACAAACCTGCCTATCATGAAAGGTTTTCCCCTTTTGTCTGGGCCTACCCAGACCCCAGGGGAGGTGCATCCTTGAGAGTCGCTAAGTGGCTAAGTGAAGTCCCACATAGTGGCAGCCACACGTGAGGGTTAGTCTGTTTCATTATTCCCTTGCTTGCTGCTCTCAATGCCTCCCAGAAGCTCCCTGTTAGCAGGGGAAGAGGCCCTATCTTCCTCCACATAACCTGGCTCGCCTCTGGGCTATGGGTGGGGAATCAGTAAGTCTTACTGCTGTTCAGACCCTGACCCCAGTTCCCAGGAAAGCACAAGGCTAGTGCCACCAGAGGTCCAGGCCCTTTGCTGGAGGCTCCGTAGCTCCACTACCAGTGGGCTACCAGCAGCTCCACTCATGGGCTCCTACAGGATGCAGCCCAGCTGCCGAAGAGGACCGGAGGCTCTATGGTGTGGCAGCAGCCCTGTCTTAGATCACTGGTGGCCTGCAAAGAAGGCTGGTCCTTAATATACAAGGTTCCCCCAGGGCCTCTGGAGCACAAGACCTGGCAGAAGTGGTATCCAGCTTAGAGGTGACTGCCTCAGTTTTCCCAGCCCATGGACTGACGGGAAGGTCAATATCCTAATGATGTTCCATGGGAGAAGAGGACATGCTTGAGGCAAAGGCCAGCCCATGCTTAGCCCCTGGCCACCAGCCAGGATTACCTCTGCTGCTTGCCCTGTGGCCCTGCAAACGAACTTAGGCCCTCTCCAGAGCAGGGCATTTGTTGCCCTTCCGGTTCCTTTAGCCTCAGGGCAGGAGGCTGCTGGGCTTCCTTACATGCAGGGCCTCTTCTCTCTGAGGTTTTGGCCCTGAGGGCTATATATGAAGGGCCATGCCCATGGAGACTGAGATCTGACCCCTGCAGTAGGTCTCAGGGACGAGGACCCCAGCATCAGACACTCTGGGTTGCTTGGGGCCCTTCCTTCTCCAACAGAAGCTTCAGTCCCAACCCAGGTCCCACCAGTCCCTGCTCGTGTTCCTGCTCAACTACTGCCCAATGGAAAACTTAGCAACAAGCTATGACTGGCACTCCTCCCGCAGGGGCAAACACAGATGCCTCTAGCCCTGACTCCAGAGACAGACAAAGGCCCTTACCCTGGATATCTACATTCTTTATCCTTAAAGTGAAAAAAACTTGGTTTGAGCTAGAATAACTGGAGCAACAAAATAAAGACCGATAGCATTAGTTTATAACTGATGAAATAAAATAAGTATGTATGAACCTGTACTGATATAAGTTAACAACTGCATACATTAATAAATAGATGTGGAGGGGAAGCTCTTCTTCTTGGAAGAGTTCCAATTAATAAATATTGAAGGAATCAGAAAATGCAAAATCACCACTAGGCAAACTGCAGTAATAGTTGTTTCAGTCAAGGCCTAGTGATGAATGCTAAAATCAGTGGATAGAAATTTGAGGAGACACAGGATTTTGTATAATCTCGAAGTACCTCCCTTAAGATATTTATTAGTGACAGAAGAAAAAATAGTACCTTTATAGCAGAGAAATTCCACAGACACCAACTTGACAAATGATCAAGGTTAACATCACCAGTAATAAGACACATCAGCATCATGTACCCAATGGCACGATGCCCAGAGAATGCATCACTTCTATGGTATCATTACCAAAAAGTGCATAACGCAATCTAATTGTGAGAAAAATCATGCCAACCCAAACTGAGGGGCATTCATCAAAATACTCAGAAAAATGTCAAGATCATGAAAGATAAGGAAAGACTGAGGAACAGTCACAGATTGGACACTGAGACATGACAACTAAATACAACATGGGATTTTGGATGGGATCCTACAATAGAAAAAGGGCAGTAGTAGAAAAACTGGTGAAATTCAAACAAAGTCTGTAGTCCAGTTATTACTATTATAACCAATGTTAATTTCCTGGTTTGGATAAATGCATAATGCGTATTTAAATTGTTAACATCAGAGAAAGCTGGATAAAGGGTATGTATGAAATCTCTGTACTATTTTCAAACCTCTCTCTAAATCTAAAGTTATTTCAAAATAAAGTTAAAAAATAATGGCCAGGTGCGGTGGCCCACTCCTGTAATCCCAACACTTTGGGAGGCTGAGGCGGGTGGATCGCCTTAGGTCAGGAGTTCGAGACCAGCCTGGCCAACATGGTGAAACCCCATCTCTACTAAAAATACAACAAACAAACAACTAGCCGGGTGTGGTCGTGGGCCCCTGTAATCCCAGCTACTTGGGAGGCTGAGGCAGGAGAATTGCTTGAACCCGGGAGGCAAAGGTTGCAGTGAGCCAAGACGGCACCATTGCACTCCTCCACCCTGGACAACAAGAATGAAACTCATCTAAAAAAAAAATAACAATAATAATAATTTGACTCTTAGTAACTGCACAGGATGAAAAACTTGGACTTCACAATCAACCCCTGAAGAAGGAAACTACCTTATACACATGTACACACACAGACGAATGCACTCATGCAAAACCCAACTCAGACACCTTATTGCTACCTCCTGGCATACTATGAAAGGCATTTCTACAGCAGAGCATGCCGTCCTTGGTTCCTGGCTAACCCTGTCCTCCTGTGAAGAGGTGTTGGGGGGCAGTTCAGGCAGACTTGTCTGTCCCTAAGGATATGCCCATTGGGCGATCCTGGCACAGCGGTGGAAGGCAGAGACACAATCTGAGGACAGTCCCACTACCTGTGTTGTGCCAATTGGGATGCAGAGAACCTGCTCAGGGGCCCTGGGCTTGGCCCTGTCCACTGGCACTGGCCAAGTCAGTATGGGTTTGGACTTATGTTCTGTTCTCTGAGCCTTGGAACTGCCACTGTGGGGAGAGGGGCTCGGCCTCCAGCAAGTCCCATCACCTATTACACAGGCCACAATCTGGACTTTAGAACAGCTCCCACCATGCCCACTGTGCCCAGCCAGTGTAGAAGGCAAAGAGGGTGCTGAGGTCCTGCCCTTACCACTCCTTACCACCCACCTAGGAAGCCCATTTGCTGGTGCCACACTCTGTGCTGGCCACCGCCAGATGGGGCGTGGGGCATTCTCTCACTGAGTCCTCCCAACAACCCAGATAAGGCGGCTTCTCTTAGTATCCCCATTTCGAAAACTGAGATAAAGTACACATAATATACGATTTACCGTCTTAGCCATTTTTAAGTGTACAGTTCAGAAGCATTCACACTGTTGTGCAATCAATCTCCAACACTATTTTCATCTTACAAAACTGAAACTCTATACCCATGAAACAACTCCCTGCTCCTTCCTTCTTCCAGTCCCTGGCAACCACCATTTACTTTCTGTTTCTGTGAGTGTGACTGCTCTTGAAGTGAAATCAGACAATAGTTTGTCTTGTGACTGGCTTATTTCACTAAGTGTAGTCTCCTCAAGGTTCATCCATGTTGTAGCATGTATCAGAATTTCCTTCCTTTTTAAAGCTGAATAATCGTCCTTTGTGCGCATATAACACATTATGTTTATCCATTTGTCTGTGGAAGGACACTTGGGTTGCTTTCACCTTTTGACTGTTGTGAATAATGCTACCATAGACATGGTGCGCAAATGTCTGTTTGAGGCCCTGTTTCAATTATTTTGGACATATATCCAGGATTAGTTTTTTAATTTTTAATTTTTTTAGGGACCACGGTATTATTTTCTGTAGTGGCTGCACCATTTTACACTTCCACTAGGAATGAACAAGGGTTCCAATTTCTCTACATCCTCACTAACACTTGTTATTTTCTGTGTTTAAAAAAAAAAACAAAAAACACATTTTTAGAGGTGGGGTCACCCAGGCTGGAGTGCAGAGGTATGGTCATAGCTCACCGCAACCTCGAACTCTTGGGCCCAAGTGATCCTCCTGCCCCAGCCTCCTGAGAAGCTGGAACTACAGTCGCATGCCCTCATGCCTGGCTAATTTTTTTTTTTTTTGTAGAGATGGGGTCTTGCTATGTTGCCCAGGGCTGTCTTGAACTCCTGGCCCCAAGCAATCCTCCTGCCTTGGCTTCCCAAAGTGGATTTCTGGTGTTTTTTTTTCTTTTTGTTTGTTTGTTTTGTAGTAGCAATCTTTAAGGGTACAAAGTGGTACCTCATTATGGTTTTCATTTGCATTTCCCTATAGCGATGAGTGATGTTGAGCCTCTTTTCATCTGCTTCTACCCCTGATTTATAGACACGGAAACTGAGGCTTTCATCAGTGAAGTAACCTGCCTGGAGTCAGCCAGGTGGTTGGCAGTGGAGTCAAAACTGGCCCTCTATTGAGTCTGACTCCAGAACTCTGTGTGCTGCCGCTCCTCTGGGGAGAGCCATTCATCCATCCTGCTCACCCTGGTACTTGCTTCCTTCCCTCCTCCTCCCAACCACCAGAGCCCACAGAGCCCAGTTTTTTTTGTTTTTGTTTTTGTTTTTGTTTGAGACAGAGTCTGGCTCTGTCACCCAGGCTGGAGTGCTGTGGTGCGATCTCAGCTCACTGCCACCTCTGTCTCCCAGGTTCAAGTGATTCTCCTGCCTCAGCCTCCCGAGTAGCTGGGACTACAGGGGTGCACCACCATTCCCAGCTAATTTTTGTATTTTTAGTAGAGACAGGATTTCACCATGTTGGCCAGGCTAGTCTCAAACTCCTGACCTCAAGTAATCTGCCCATCTCGGCCTCCCAAAGTACTGGGATTACAGGCATGAGCCACTGCGCCCGCCCCCTAGTTGCTTTTTATTTTACTCCCACCACTCAAAAAGGAAGCCAGGAAGGGAAAAGCTGCCGAAAAAAGCAAATCCTGGTGCATGCGTGTGAATGTGTGATGATGTACATCCTTAGAGGTCCCTGTGAACAGGGCACAACATGGGTAGCTATGGACTTGGAGGCCAGCAGCTGCCCACCCCTCACACCCTACAGTGAACAAAACCAGTGAGCGATGGAAAAGCAGACAGGTCAGCCCAGCTGCCGGGGAAGCCTGCTGCTCGTGGGCCCAGCCTCCATAACAGGCACTGATAACACTTTCAGGAATCGACGTGGGATGGGCTGGCCCCAGTCTTAGCTGCTCCCAGGCCATGCTGTGGGCAGGGAGTGGGCAAGCACTACAGCCCCTGCTAGGGGAGCAAAGCCAGAGAGGCATGGCTACCTTAGGGCCCAGGGTAGGTATGGTGCCAGTGCTGGGGGGTCCAAAGGCAGTCCCTGGGCTGAGCCCACTTCCCACAGGTATCACAGATTCCACAGCCACCACGCCTGGCTGACCACCATTCTCTTGCAGAGGAGAGTTTCACAACTTCCTCACTGGTCTTCTTGTTTATCATAGCAGCTAGAGTGAGCTCTTTCCAAAAGCACAAACCTGGCCTTAGAATGCTTACTATTTCCTCACTGTCCTCTGAATAAAGTCAGCTCTTCAGTATATGTAGGAGGCCACTATGAACTAGCCCCCGTGGCCATTTCTAGTCTCATCTGTCGTATCTGTCATCCCTTGAGTTCCAGCCACTCTGATGTATGAGAATTCCATTCCCTGAATTTCCCATATTCTTGCCTAGACAGGCCTTGCTCACATTTTCGGACTCAGCTAAAATCGTATCACCCCTTCTTAGAGTATTTCCTCTGCTTATTGTCCCACAGAGAGGGTGATTTATTTATCCCGGGTCACATAGCAAGCAAGGCAGGACTTGAATTTGAGTTCCAGAACCCTATTGCTAACCGGGGTTAATGTTAGCCTTCTCAGTAACACAGCCAGTGTGCCCCATGGGCATCTGAGGGCAGGCTCCACACCCCAGATATCCACACCTTAGTGCCCAGCACAAGGCTGGACACAATGTCTGATGACTGCTATACTGTGCTGAAGGAAAGGGATAAGCGACTAGCAGAGGCCACTCAGGTTTTTCTTGGGAGGAGCACAAGGCGGAGGAGGGACTTAGCGCAGGGAAATCCTGCCTGCCTGACCAATAGCAGGCAATGGCTCCATGAGGATGCTCTCCTCAGAAGGAAGGTGGATCCCGACCCAGGTCCTTACCAGATGTGAAGCAGGAAAATCAGGGAAGTGTGTGTGCATCCTCATTCCTGGAGCTTAGAAAACCTGCCACTAACCACGCAGGGTACTGAGGGGCTACAGCCCCTGCCTGCCAACTGATCAGAGAGGTCCCTGAGTGCCAGGGCTTCCAGCTGGGGTTTCGCCTTCTCTGTTTCCTTGCACCCAATGAGCCTTGGGAGGTCATCTGCTGTCTTAGAGAAACTGGGGCCTCAGGACAGGACCCCAAACCTCACAAGTATGTGGTACAGCAGTACACCTCCTGATGCCTCCAGAAGTCTGTGGCCAATGAACAGACAAGATTTGGCCCCGCCCTGCCCAGTAACAAGGTCCCTCACACCCCTCCTTCCATGCCTGGCAGGAAGGTGACTCAAGCAGTGCGTCTGGGTAGCCTGGGGCTGCGCTTCCCCCAGGGCCACATCTAGGTTCTTGGAGAACTTCATTTGTTGTGAAAATCGGAAATGAAAAGACAGTTGGTGACAAACTCCCTTCTCCATCACCTCCTTATTGGACAGAAACGACCCAGGAATGCGCCTCATGTGAGTCCTATTCTTTCTTGGGGTGCACACCCGCTGCTGGAAGTATGAACAGCAGGTTTGAAGGGGAGGGGAGCGCTGACCCGGGCAGTGCGCAGGGAGTCTCAAGTGGGGCTGACGCAGAGGGAGGGTCAGGCACTCCCGGGTCCCCGGTCTCGGCCTGGCACCCACCTCAGTCACGACGGTGGACCAGTAGACGTCTTGGCTGAACTCCCAGCCATCCAGGCAGCTCTCCTGCTCCAGCTGTCCCAGGTCCACGTCGCGCCCCGGCTCTAGCCCGAGCGCCGAGAAGTTGGCGATGGTGGCGAGCCGGTAGCGGCGGCAGCTGTGGAGCACCTCGCGGCCGTCCAGCAGCCGCAGCGGGATACTGTTGTTGCGCCAGGAGCTGCTCAGGTTCGCGGCGTCAGGCACCCGGCAGCGGTGCTCTGGGGTCCCCGCCAGGAACACGACTGACATACCATTGAAGCCATTGGGGATGATGCTGGCGCTGAGCAGGAAGAAGATGAGCCGCTGGAAGGGCCCCCACTCGCCCAGGAAGGCGGTCACCTCGTCGTAGTCCCGCATGCTTCCCACTGCCGCTCCGAAACTTGCAACTACGGGTGATGAGAGCGTTCTCGGGACAGTGTCGCGTAGCTGGGGGCTCCCCAAGGATGTCAGAACGTTCCCGGGGGACAGGCAGGCTGTTGGAAATTGGGGCGCGCAGCCGGGGACCGGTCCTGGGAAACAGGCTGAGGGCGCTGGAGCGTTCCGGGAGCTCTGCGCCGAGCTTGATGCCACTGTACACTTGGGACCACACCCCCATCCCTGGCCCGGCGCTGGGAAGGGAGGGCGCTGGGAAGGGGCTGGGCTCCCGGCTTTCTCCGCCCAGTGCTCCGCGCGCCCGCCCGCCCTCAAGGACCTGACGGGGTCTTCCACGCTGGGCTCAGCCATTCCGCCCGCGTGCCGGGTGAGAAGCTCGCTCTCGGCTGTCCCCAGCCACCTCTGAGCGCTGATTCCCAGACCTGGGCCCCACGGGGTAGGGCGGGCGCAAGCGAGGAGCCGACGCCGGAGAGCAAGGTCTCGGAGAGGTCGGCCCTCGACCTGCTCGGGTCGCTTAGCCCCGGGCCCAGACCCCTGCAGGGTTCCCTCCGCGGTCTCCTCTAATCTGGAGGCTGAGCTTAGGCGGCCACGCGCGGGGCGCGGAGGGGCGAGTCGGTGGAGTCGATTCCCGGGAAACTTCTGCGGGCGGCGGAGCGGCAGGAGCGCGCCCTGTTCTGTGGCGCCTGGCGCAGGCAGCTGGTACACGCCGACAGGGAGCTCATTTCCCACGAGTCCTAGGAGAGCTCAATTCAGTCACCCCTGGCGGCGCCCGGACAGCCAGGACCCTCACCTTGCACGGGGAAAACAGGCCCACAGCCTGGAAGGGATGAGCAAGGTCACACTACGTCAGAGATGGGCCCGGACCGGAGGGAGGGCGGGGGCAGGAGACAACCGAGTGCCCGGGAGGCGAGTTTCCTCCCCCGCACGCCGGCGGAATGGCTGAGCCCAGCCTGGAAGCCCTCGCCGGGTCCATGGGCGGGCGGGCGCCAGGACATGGAGCCTGCCCATTGCGGGAGCACAGTCATGGAGGCACTGTCATCACGCTGGGTTCTGATTTTGAGCCCCTGCTCTCCTCACGCCCCCAGGGCGCTTTATCGTGTCAGGCTGCCAGAGCTTTCTCCGACTGGAAGGCTTTTGTTTGCAGAAGGGCCTGTCCCCAGTCCAGGAACAGAAGGAGGGAGGGAGGGAAAGAGAAGGAGGAGATCCGATTTGGCGCTCAGACCCAGCAGGGTAACTAAAGCAGGGACCACAGCCTCCTTTTTTTAATTTTTTTTTTGCTCAGTGCCCAGACCTAAGGCCTGTCTGCTGTTGTGTGAGCTAGCCCGAGGCTGGAGCCTGAGCCCTGGGGTTCACGAGGCAGATAAAACTGACAGGGTGAAGAGCTCACCTTTCGGAGATTTTGCACAAGTGTGTTTGTTTCTCCAGGCCCGGTTTAAGAGGCGGAGGGACATTTCTGCCTCTTTTTGTGTAGCTTCCAGTCTGACCCCTCCTCAGGATTGGAACCTCAGTTTCCTACCTGTAATAAGACTATACATCCTGATGTGCTAGGACAGCTCTGATTTATGCCTATTAATCCAGTGAAATTATTAATAGAGCCTCCTGTATTTTCACAAGTATCCTTCTTCGAACAAAATATTATGGTCATTATCTTACTTAGCTTGGGTTTCATCTCCCTACTCTACCCCAAATAATAGAGCAAAGTTGGAGACAAGAACTTACATAAGATCGTTTATTTTGAGTAGTGATACCATAAAACAGAAGCGAGGGACTAGGGAGGAGAGTGAAGGGGGAGGGAGGTGAAGCCCACGTAGACTGAAATTGAGATGGTTATTGGTGATGACCAGGATCAGTAAGAGTACTGTGTGAAGCCCTAATGGAGCCTAAGAATAAAGGGAAAATTAGCAATACTGAGCCTGTCTTTACTTAAAATTTTGATATTGTGTTCATCATGGGTATTTGCATTAATTTCTATTTTTAAAAATATTGCATTAAGTATAATTAATCTGGGTTACTGAATTTCTTGGTGCCTCCTTAAATTTGCACCAGAGACAAGTGCCTTGCTCTTTTTCCTCCCCTCAGTGTTGTCTCAATCCCTATTGCTATGGGTTACTGAGGTATAATCCCACTGGGGACTTCTAAAGAGCCATATAGAATGAGGAGGTATTTGTTTCCTAGTTCTGTCTCCATTGGTCAACTCCTTGCACTTCCAGGTTGTACATACGTGAGTGCTGAACAGATACCACTCAACTATTTGCCATTGCTCACAAGTGTATGTAAACCTCTATGTGGAATTGTTTCGTCCTCCATACAAAATGAATGAATAGGTATACTGCTTACAGCTTAGCCCACTAGGGGAATTTCCCTTCAAAGTTATTTAGGGCTACCCACTAAATGAAGCTATGTTAGAGGAACGATTTTTTTTTTTAACTACTATCAATGTTTAAAGCTAATCCGTCTGTGAGTCAGGGCTGTTTTTCCTTTCATCAATTGGTTATAGAGAACTACCCACTAAGGCTGTAGGTCTGAGCTAAGACAGAAGGGTTGGTATAGCCGATAGCCAAGGTAAGTGTCATAGGAGTCTAAGCCACCTTTTGTTGACTTAAATGCAACACCCTATTGACCTGCTTAGTCCTGATCCTGAATTTACCATTCCTATTATATGATGGATTGCTGATAAGTCTGGCACGATCACAGCTCACTGCAGCCTCAACCTCCCTAGGCTCAAGCGATCCTTCTACTTCAGCCTCCCAGGTTGCTGGGACTATAGGCAAACACCACCATGCCCAGCTAATTTTTTTTTTTCTTTCCATATTTTTTAGAGATGGGGTTTTGCCGTGTTGCCTCCTGGGCTCCTAGGCTCCTGGGCTCAAGTAATTCTCTGGCCTCAGCCTCCTCCCAAAGTGCTGGGATTACAGGTGTGAGCCACCATGTCTGGCTTAAACCTGCCTAATCTTATGACTTGATAGACTCTGACAATTCCTGGCTTACAATGGGTATCTCTGGTTGCATAGACCCTTGATGTCCCATTGCTAGGCTCTTGGTTTTTATTGGGGCCAAACAGCTGTTTTTCAAAAGTCAAATAACTCTCTGCTGCATGGCCTTTCTCCAGAACTTTAGAGATGTGTGCTGAAACTCTTTTATTAGGGCATATGAGAGACTCTGCGCCGCAGCCTTATTCATCATGTATGTCTCTAGCCCCATTGTATCAGATGGATTATATGAACCAAATGGTAGAGAAGCTTGTTCTCTAGTTGGACACACTGTACAGCTCTCTCCTCAGTTTCACCCGAAACTGAGAGCCTTCAGGGGCACCCAATAGATGGGTCAGAAGAATACTCCACCAAGCACTACGCCTTAGTGTTGGAAGATACAGAGCTCAACAACTTGCCTTTACTTTACAGGGGATAACCTGGTATGACTACTGATCCCTGATAACTTTACCCGTTTGTTTCAAAATAATATGGGATAGAAGAAGTTGGTGGGGATATAGATGAAATAAAATGGGCTATGAATAGTGGTTCTAGGGATTCGTTTTACTAGTTTGTCTACTTTTACATCCATTTAACTTATTCTAGAACAAAAAGGTAAGAAAAAATCTGAACAATATGAATGCCCTGAATCTTCATATTTTTATCTTCTATCCTTTGGCATGCCCATGTCTTTACTAGGACATCTAGAGTTCTTGCTGCTTCTTGCTTACTAGGTCAGATTAGCATTAGGTCATCAATAGAGTGGACTCCCATGATGTTTAATGGAATATTGAGACAATCAGAGTTGCTAGATACTGTGTTGTGACAGAGAGAAGAATTAACATAGCCCAGAGGCAAGAGAGTGAATATGTGCTGCTGTTATTCCCACATAAAAGCAAACAGTTTTTCATCCACCTGACTGAAGGATATTAAGAAGAAAATATTTGATGTTGAAATTAATCTCTGCAATACCACCCAGGATGTGGTTTTACTTCTCATTTAATAAATTAATAAGAAAGGTGAGGGTAAGTCTCAGGGGCTTTCATTTGGCCCTTCCTACCTTAATGGCTCTTAATAAAATAGGGAGTAAATGTTAGGGTACTGCCAGTTGCTAGAGTATCTGTCCCAGTTATTTACTTAGGGATAAGGAAATTAGTACAGTGTGGATCTTCAGACTTCTTGGATCTGTTTGCATGAGTACTCCATTTACCTGGCTTTCACGAGCGTCTTTCATGGGGGGACCATGATAGTGTTTCCCCCCAGCATTGATGCCAGCTCATACTCTGTACCTTTGAAAGTCTGGTTCTTTTTCTTCTCCCTGACCAGAGTTACTCTGATAAAAGGCCACAGATCCCTCATGTGGAAAGATTGGGGAAATACTTATCTTGTCTACTTTTGGCAGCATTGGAGGGCTCTTCTATAAAAAGACTTGACCATTCCTTAAATCAATAGGCTCTGAGCCTGAGAACTGGCCTAGATCGAGGAAATTTATGAGGAAATACTATTTCCCATTATGGCAGCTGGCATCTGCCTTCTGCTCATGAGCTCTTGATTTTGGGGATTGCTGCTGTTACAGTCATGTAACACCCAGTCATCTGCCAATTTAGTTAACTCCTAGGGACACTATAGTCTATTAGCTATTGCCACAGATAGACCCTATAGGTGAAAGCATTCTGGTTGCCATTTGGTTTTATGGTAATTATTATATCTACCCTGCCTCTGTTGATCGTTACCCATCTGGTCTCTGCAATTCCTGAGTCCTACCATCCCCACTGACACTAAGGATTCCTCACCTTTACATGTTGTGTTACCTCAGTGAAAAGAGTGGCCTCTGGACTTCCCATGGGAATGTAGTCTTCTAGTAGGTTCTCTGGTCTTGCCTAATAACTACAGTCTAACATGCTTATCCCTCTGAGCCTTCTGGCTCCTTCGGTATTCTGCCAAGGAAGTTCTGGCGTCTCTACTTCATTTCCGAAGGTCGTAATTGTGTCCAAGTTTCAAAGAAGTGTCTCAGAAGCATGTCAGAATGGTTTTATGTATCCTTGCTTGGATGTTAATCCCTGCATAATGAGAGTGCCCCCAGATTGATACATTCTCACACCCCTCTCCTCATACCCCTGTTATCCCTGTTCCTGCCAGAACATAGGTCCTGTAATTTTTTCAATGTGTATGCTGTTTGCTTATAAGTCAGACACTATATTTCTCCACTTAGGCTGTGCTGAGACCTAACCCTGGTTATTGGTCTGCAGGCAATGAAGGGAGGTAGGGGATATCAAGGAGAATAAGCACCACTTTGGGGCCACTTGCCTTAGGAGGAGTCTTGGCAGGATTCCAGGCAAGGAGAGGCTTGTCTCCTATAGCAGGAGAAAGATAGCTGCTTCTACTGGCCTTGAAGGTTTAGGGGAATCCAGGAATTCAAAATTCTCACATTAATCTACTCAAATGTTCCCATTCTGTGTTCCAGGGTTCCGTATGTTTCCTATGAGGGCCATGACTCCATTGTAGAAAGTAGAGCCATCACAGCTGTGAATCCCTTCCTTGCAGGTCTGCCTTCTAGGACCGCTCTTATGTCGACTGTCTTAGCCCAGGTTTCCTCCCGAAAGCAAAGCCTGAGTCAAGAGTTTTTGTGTATGTGATTTATTTGGGAATGGATCCAAAGGAACAGGAATAAGTGACTGGGGAGAGTAAAACAGGAAAGAAGGGAAGCCAATGTAAGAGTGCAAAGGCCGGGTGCGGTGGCTCACGCCGGTAATCCTAGCACTTTGGGAGGCCCAGGTGGGTGGATCATGAAGTGAGGAGTTCAAGACCAGCCTGGCCAAGATGGTGAAACCCCGTCTTTACTAAAAATACAAAAGTTAGCCAGGCATGGTGGCATGCACCTGTAATCCTAGCTACTCGGGAGGCTGAGGCAGAGAATTGCTTAAACCCGGGAGGCGGAGGTTGCAATGAGCCAAGATCGCACCACTGCACTCCAGCCTGGGCAACAGAGTGAGACTCTGTCTCAAAAAAAAAAAAAAGGGGCAAAATCTCAGACCAGCCCGAAGAGCTGCAGCTGCCTTTTGCGCCCTCCCTGCCTTCCCCATCCTCCCTGCCGACATCACGCTCCAGTTCCTGCTTGAATTTACTTTGGCAATGTGATTGGAATGTATCTGGCTCAGAACTATGCCATGCCAAACCTGGATAAAACACTTGACAAAATGAAAAGGGGAATGCCAAGAAGAAACCCCCTAGTTCATGAGACCGACTCCAGCACTGCCTTCTGGTTACACTGATTCCACCACTCTTAAGGGCCTCCTTTACCATCTCAACCAAAGCCTTTTATTTTTTATTTTTTATTTTTATTTTATTTTATTTTATTATTATACTTTAAGTTCTAGGGTACATGTGCATAACGTGCAGGTTTGTTACATATGTATACCTGTGCCATGTTGGTGTGCTGCACCCATCAACTCGTCAGCACCCATCAATTCGTCATTTATATCAGGTATAACTCCCAACGCAATCCCTCCCTCCTGCCCCCTCCCTATGATAGGCCCCGATGTGTGATGTTCCCCTTCCCGAGTACAAGTGATGTCATTGTTCAGTTCCCACCTATGAGTGAGAACATGCGGTGTTTGGTTTTCTGTTCTTGTGATAGTTTGCTAAGAATGATGATTTCCAGCTGCATCCATGTCCCTACAAAGGACGCAAACTCATCCTTTTTTATGGCTGCATAATATTCCATGGTGTATATGTGCCACATTTTCTTAATCCAGTCTGTCACAGATGGACATTTGGGTTGATTCCAAGTCTTTGCTATTGTGAATAGTGCCGCAATAAACATACGTGTGCATGTGTCTTTATAGCAGAATGATTTATAATCCTTTGGGTATATACCCAGTAGTGGGATGGCTGGGTCATAAATGGCGCTGGGAAAATTGGCTAGCCATAAGTAGAAAGCTGAAACTGGATCTTTTCCTTATTCCTTATACGAAAATTAATTCAAGATGGATTAGAGACTTAAATGTTAGACCTAATACCATAAAAACCCTAGAAGAAAACCTAGGTGGTACCATTCAGGACATAGGCATGGGGAAGGACTTCATGTCTGAAACACCAAAAGCAACGGCAGCAAAAGCCAAAATTGACAAATGGGATCTCATTAAACTAAAGAGCTTCTGCACAGCAAAAGAAACTACCATCAGAGTGAACAGGCAACCTACAGAATGGGAGAAAATTTTTGCAATCTACTCATCTGACAAAGGGCTAATATCCAGAATCTACAAAGAACTCAAACAAATTTACAAGAAAAAAACAAACAACCCCATCAAAAAGTGAGCAAAGGATATGAACAGACATTTCTCAAAAGAAGACATTCATACAGCCAACAGACACATGAAAAAATGCTCATCATCACTGGCCATCAGAGAAATGCAAATCAAAACCACAATGAGATACCATCTCACACCAGTTAGAATGGCAATCATTAAAAAGTCAGAAAACAACAGGTGCTGGAGAGGATGTGGAGAAATAGGAACACTTTTACACTGTTGGTGGGATTGTAAACTAGTTCAACCATTATGGAAAACAGTATGGCGATTCCTCAAGGATCTAGATCTAGATGAACCAAAGCCTTTTGTTTTCATCTCCAACCTCAGCGATTTTCGTCTCGGCTAGACTCTGTGCTGCCTTAGGGCAAAAATGGGGCCACAAGTTAAGAACTACCTATGCAGTGTGACAGGTCCCTGCCAGGTTATTTAAGGGTACATGTCCACTGCCTGAACGCTGAAGGCCAGTTCCACTTCCTTCCCTGAAGGAAGGCCAAGGCCATGGTGTCTAGCTGAGGAATAGGTGTCCCTGAGAACCCAAACATCCTGGAGAATAGCTGAGAACCTACCAAGGGAAACAGTCCCATCACACACACATTGTAGGTAAAGAGACAGAAAATTAGTTTAGAGATGGGAGGTGGCACAGATCTCTAAAGCTGTCCCGCTGCCATTCAGGAGTGCCTCATGCATAAGTCCCAATAAACTCATCTACTAGCCAAGCTGAACTTGTCCCAGACATGCTTGGTCTCTTTGCTCCCTCCCAGTTTGGGGTAAGGTTTTTTTAAATACAATTCCAGGTTTTTCTCATTACAATTGGCGTCATGAGCAGGATCTGAGAAACCAATGGATGAATTAGGAAGGCGCATCTGCAGGGAGAATCCTAGGGCGGTTGGCAACATGCATGTGGGGTAGAGTTGCCTGACTGCTCAACCTTCATGGGCCACTGTGGACTCTGGGAAAACACTGGCAGAAACTGAATCACCTATTGTAAGAAGCTGAGATATTAAAATACGATAAAGATAATAAATGTGCTGTTGTTGCAATAAGGGTAGCTACTGAGAAATCATGAGAGCAGGAAACGGAGAAAGGGTAAAAACTCCTGCAGAAGGGCAAGGCATGCCAGGTTTTCTATTATGCAGGTTACATATTATGGCCTATTCTTGTGCATGGTCTAAAACTGATGGGCAAATAACAAAAACAAAAAATTCAGAGCTCAAATGGTTAACCTGCAACTATATATAGAGTTAAATAGTATCTTTGGATGCTCTCTGTTTCTCTTTCCTTTTCCACATGCTTTGAATCTGCTGTTATTAAGCCACCAGTGTTGAGATAAAACTCACTGTTTATGGTAACACTAATTCAAGTTTATTTGGAGATTTTGGTTTTTTTATACAATTAAGCCAGTTCTAGTTAAAATATAAGCAATAAAACTCATTTGAAACTGAAAAAAAAAAAAAAAGGAAAAAAGAGGTTTTTAAAAGTCAAACTGCCATGGAAATTGCTTTACCCCAAATTTTGATCCACAGCTTTCCTTGGATTACGTATTGGGGAAAATAGAGCTTAGTCGTAACAGGTCCCAATTTTGTCAAAAGTAATTTGGGTCCAACTGTCTTTTGGAAAAATAACAAATTTATTATACAGTCTCATGGCTAGTGTCAGATCTTTGTGTATGTATGTATACACATGTTTAAATACATTATATATGTGCATGTATTATATGTCCTAACATGCTACCACATAAAACTATAAATAAATGGGTATAAAGTCCAAATGCTTTTCAAGTTCACATGAATTCAATAATCTGTGGTAAATAAGTTGGCTTTTAAATTATTGGTAAATAAAAATGAAGATATCTTCAAAAGTGTCAGCACACATTTTTGTCTGAGTCTACTGATAAAAAACATTTTATATTTGCCTCTGCTAGATACTTCAAGGTGTCAGGGTTTTACATGAAAGTTAGAAGACTGTAAACCCAGCCAAAAATAAAATGATCTTTGTATGACTTTTTTGATAAGCACGACTAATTTGATATTGTTGGTTTAATGAAAACAACTGAATTTTCTGAGTTACCAGCAAGAATCCCCATGTGTTTAACTTTAAGGCTCCTGTTTAGATCAACACCTGATATTCACAAGCTATGAAAATGGTTAACAGGGAAATAACTTGCAATGATGATTAGCTTTGTTGACTGTCTTGGTTCTCACAAGTAATGTAGATAAACTACTAAAAATGAATAAACTGAGTAAATGAGATAAATGTGTGTAGGTTAAACTTCTGTATACTTTAAAATCTTAAAATTATTTTAGGTCCTCATTGAATGTCTAAGTCATTTCCAATTTGAAAAGGGTGATGATATGGGGGAGGTATTTGTGGACCTTAACGAGCTAGATAAAAACAAGGACCGGCCAGGCGCGGTGGCTCACGCCTCTAATTCCAGCATTTTGGGAGTCCGAAGCGGGTGAATCACGGGGTCAAGAGATCAAGACCATCCTGGCCAACATGGTGAACCCCCATCTCTACTAAAAATACAAAAATTAGCTGGGCGTGGTGGTGCATGCCTATAGTCCCAGCTGCTCAGGTGGCTGAGGCAAGAGAACCTCTTGAATCTGGGAGCCAGAGGTTACAGTGAGCCGAGATCATGCCACTGCACTCCAGGCTGGTGACAGAGTGAGACTCTTTCAAAAAAACAAAACAAAACAAAACAAAACAAAACAAGGACCAAGTCCAGAAAATATCAAAGAACAAAAAGGGGATGGGCCAATTGGATGCCTGTACACTTGCCCTGGTATAGGCAGGCAATTAACATGAAACAAAACCACCTGCCAGGGATGCTTTGAAATCACCTGAACAATCCAGGAATTACATAAGGCACAAATAGTTCAGAGCACCTACAACAGCCCTATGTGGCCTGCGAAGAAGCCAGATGATGCCTAGAAAATGACAGTAAACTACCATGAGCTAAACAGCTAAACAGAGAGATGCCACCTGTATCACAAACAGAGTGATGTGCCCCGTATTGCTCAACTGCTAGAGCAAATGGTCCTTAAGCTGGGAAATGTCCATGCTGTGATTAATTTGGCTAATGCATTTTAAAGCATTTCTTTAGCAGAAGATTCACAGGAGCAGTTTGCCTTCATTTGGAAGGGTGAACAATGGACTTTCCAGGTGCTACCACAAGAGTATCTGTGCAGCCCCACCATCTTTCATGATATGATTGCACAGGACCTGTCTAGACTTTTTTGAGTACCTCAGTCTTCCTGTTTTACCACACCGATAATATAATGTTAACCCCAGAATCTCTTACAAATCTGGAGACTGCCTTGGACACCATCTTAGCCTAAAGGACAGGGCATGGGAAGTCAACCCCCCAAAGATACAAGGGCCCAGTGTAGCCATCAAATTCCTAGGAATTATCTGGCTGGGTAAGACACGAAACATACCCAGAGCTGTTACTGATAAGATAGCACAGCAGCCTATTCCTCAGACAATAAAGCAACTTCATGTTTTCCTTGGTTTATTAGGCTACTGGAAAATATTCATCCCTTATTTAACACAAACCCTCCGGCCTTTACACACCCTAGTAAAAAGGGATGCAAAGTGGGACTGGACACATATAGAGCAAGAGGCATTTGACAAAGCAAAAATGTTGGTAAAACAAGCCCAAGCATTAGGTGCCCGACAGCCACAGCACCCTTTTGTATTAGAAGTCACTAGAGATACCACAGGGATGAAATGGTGTTTGTGGCAAAAGCAACCAACAGTAATGGTACTTGTAAGGTTTGGTCTCAATTATGGAAGGGGGCAGAATCCCACTATATAGTCCCGGAGCAACAACTCTGGCTGTATATAGGGCATTGCAACAAATGGAGGCCATCACCAGAAAGCAAACCATCACAATCAAAAGTGCCTCTCCTATAAAAGGGGAGATGAAGGGCCTTCTAGCCAAGCCCGCCCCTGGGATAATACAATCACACACTCTGCTGAAGTGGTATGCCTATCTACAACAGGGGGTGTCTTGTCCATGAGTCCTAGTCTAAGTCAGGCACCACAGAAAATGCTCAGACCCATCCACTTTGAACAAGTGGAAGGGGCCAACATGGCAATGAATCTACCTACTAGGCCAACCACCATATATGAAGGGATCCCATTGATAACTACTAGGGTCTAATACACTGATGGGTCTAGCAAAGGCACCCAACACCAATGGCTGGCAATCATGGTGAAAATGGACACTAACAACATATGGTTAGAATGGGAATTAGGAAAAAGCAGTCAATGGGCCATGCTACAGGCAGTTTGGATACTCATCACCCACGAGCCCTGGCCATCCGTCATTTGCACAGATAATTGGATTACATACAGAGGCCTTACCATGTGGATCAATCAGTGTGCCACAGACAACTGGCAAGTTTGGGGCAGGCTCCTCTGGGGAATGTCCGTGTGGCAAGACATCCACATCAGGTTACAGGAAAGGGATATCCATCTTGTGATGTACCATATGGATGCACATAACCCCAAACCACCTCCTGGAAATCAAAAGGTGAATGCCCTTACTCACTCACACGCAGGCAATTTGCCCAAGCCCATCCGAGGAAACTCCCGTATGTGTACATCATAAAAACGACCACCAGGGGCAATCACAGAGTGGCCCATAGCAAAGGCAGCAGACATCCCTATCCAATATGCAAATGTTTTGGCAGCTGTTCAGAACCATGAGATCTGCTCGCAACTGCGACCTAGAAAGATTCCCTCCACACCAAGTCACATACATCGAGCCATACAAACTACGTAAGCCTGGCAAGTCAATTATATTGGTCCCCTGCCCCAGAATAGAAAGAAACGGTATGCCTTAACTTGTACGAACACAATGGGGCTGCTACAGGCCTTCCCAATAAAATGTGCCACTCAGCTGAAGATCATCAAATGTCTCACTGCTCTTTTTTTTTTTTTTTGAGACAGAGTCTTGCTCTGTCCCCCAGGCTGGGGTGCAGTGGCACAATCTTGGCTCACTGCAACCTCCGCCTCTCAAGTAGCTGGGATTACAGGTACCCACCACCATGCCTGGCTAATTTTTGTACTTTTAGTAGAGATAGGTTTTCACCATGTTGGCCAGGTTGGTCTCGAACTCCTGACCTCAAGTTATCCACCCACCTCGGCCTCCCAAAGTGCTGGGATTACAAGTGTGAGCTACCATGCCCAGCCCTCACTGCTCTTAACGTCATGTGTGCCATACCAAAAAGGATAGATAATGATTGAGGCCCCAATTCACAGGTCATAATATTAAGCACTGGGCATCAGAACAAAATATAGACTGAAAGTTCCACTTACCATATAACCCAACAGGGGCAGGCCTTACATGCATTGTCTTAGGACTGGACTAAGAATCTTCCTGAAGCTATACAAATTTTAAACGTCACCCACTACCATGCATGGCATCATTTCCTGTGAATGGTTGGCAAGGTCTGTAAAACAGGCCTCACAAACTCTTGGGGTTACCTCTGAGACTCAGAGCCATGATCCTGAAACAAATGGCCAGACTTTGCCCCTGAGCACATCAGTGGATCTACCAAGTGGCGATGGCTACATGGACCCAAAGTCGAGCTGGAAAATGCCCCCATACTGAATCGATTTTATAGCGCTGGAGGATACCATAAAGACTAACAGAGGGGAAATGATCCCAGCTGTGCTCCTTGATGGAGATCCGAGCAACTGACGTTATCAACATGCAGCAACACCAACACCTGCTAGATGCGTTATAATGGGGATAGCACAAGCAAGGCAGAAACTTACCAACTGACTTTATACCCACCCCTGTGGAGGGAAATCCTATATAGTACTGTAAGCCAGGCTCGAGGCCCAGGGCAGTTGCCCCAATAGAGCCAATGGGAAAAATCATTTTGTTAGCAAGAATTATGTTACAAGGAATAGATACACCTATGAGGGTTTCTACTAAACGTCTGTGTTTATGCCCAAAGGCTATGGCTTCTTCTACCCACGGTAGCTAATGATGTCTTCCTGGACTGGGCTGCAGCTACAGCAACAGTCAACAACCAGCCCAGTTACTGTCAAATGATAACGGTATGCCTTGGAATATTCTGCCTTTCTCCCAACAGAACTGGAATGATTTGTTCAACAGCATCAATAAGGCAATCGGGCTCACTGGGGATTGCCTCCACCTGGAGGCCAAATTGCCAACATGACAGAGATCCAACAACATATGTCCTTATAGGCACTACCTGTTATTTCTGTGATAAAGAGAATCATGTCACAGATGCTTTAAATCATTTGTCAACTCAGATCCATGATATAGCTCAATTACGTTACTTTGACTCATTCTTAAATTAGGTACACACCTTACCTACTTGCTGGAATTATGTTTGCTAATAGGCATCATAATTATAGTTAGCTTCTGCTTTTTATGCTGTTATGTATACCATGGAAGTGGCCTGTATCCACAAACTGTGGCTATACATTATAGACCCCTATAGCTCTTCCCCTCATTTCCTGCTCAGGGATTCTCGAGCAAGACTGGTGGAAAGAATATAAGAGCTGGGGAATGGGATAAATTGAAGTATGACAGTTTCCCCAACCAGGTTACTTAAGGGTGATGTCCGCTGCCTGACTCTGAAGACCAGATGATGACCCAGGGCCATGGTACCCAGCCAAGGAACAAATGACCCCGAGGACCCAAACATCCCAGAGAATAGCTGAGAACCTACCAAGGGAAACAGTCCCATCACACACACAGTGGACGCAAAGAACCAGAAAATTAGCTTAAAAGCAGCTTAGGGATGGGAGGCGGCACAGATCTCTAAAGCTGTCCCGCTGCCATCCAGGAATGTCTCATGTGTAAGTCCTCATAAACTCATTTGCTTACCAAGCTCGACTTTTCTGAGGCACTCTTTGGTCTCTTGGCTCCCTCTCAGTTTGGGGGAAGGGAAGTTTTTTTTTTTTTTTTTTTTTTTTTAAATACAATTCTGGGTTTTTCTCGTTACATTACCCTTATATTTCCGACATCCTTATTTCTTTCCACATCTTCCTTTCAGCAGCTTGGGAGGTTCTAAGACAGGAAATTACGGTGTTGGATTAGTGAACGTGACCTTTAATGAATAGTCCTTCCTTTATTCTTTGGGATTTTGACTACCGTTTGTCAGATGAAAAATTGGTGAGTTTTGTGTAGCTGATTGGATACAAATAATGCTGATTTCACATTTTAGCAAAGATGCTTATTAAACAGTTGGTACTAAATTGTGTTGTTTCTAAGTAATTAAAATTAATATTCAGAAGCCGAAGAAGAGGAGGCGGAGGAGGAGGAGGAGAATGGGAAGGGGAAGGGGAAGGGGAAGGAAGAAGGAAGAAGAAAGAAGGAAGAAGAAGGAAAAGAAGAATAAGAATGCAACAGTAGGTTGTTTACAGATGTAAGACATTGGGGGATGGGTCTCAGAAATGTCTGTCTTTAAGGTTTGGAAGTAGGGAATATTTAGGTCTGGGCTGGAGTTACCTATTTGGGAGTGGTCATAACTGCAGAGTTCCTGAGGCCCTTGCTGTGACAGCAGAGCCAGCCAGGGTTCCTGGTTGCAAGCATGCTCACAGACTTGGTGGGAAAGCTGACGTCCTGCTGAGATAAGCAGAAATCAGCTGTTGGAGATGGCACCCACCTGGGAATTAGACCAGAGTGGAGCCCTGACAGGGCAGCCTGCTTCAGACTGAGCCTGTAGGGGAGGAGTGGCTCCTTGACCACTGTCCTCCCAGAATAAGTCCAGTGGGGCTGGGGTGAGACCACAAAAGGAGGGTAGGGACAGTTTAGAGGGATGTGGTTATTAGACAGCGCACAGTACAAACCACCCTAGACAATGAGCATCTGGGGAGGAATGGAGGAGCTAGGACAGGGCCGTGAGGGGTGGTGCCTCAGGGGCAGGCAAGCGAGTGGACAGGAACACTGGCTGGGAAGGCACAGGGTGACAGGACTGAGGAGTAAGAGACTGCTTCCACCCAGAAATCTCTTTCTGGGTGATGAGACAGTCTCCAGCAATTGGAGAAAGAGCCCTGGGAGTTGGGAAGGGGCCAGTCCAGGCTGTCCCTCAGCAAGCTCCTGGAACTATGGAGGTTCGGTGAATAGTGGGGATGACCCATTTAGCCGGGATCATGACCAGAGGAGCGAGTCAAGCAGGGGTGCTGGTGGGTTCATGCATATCAGGGTTGGTGATCAGATGCTGTGGCACCAGCCTTGTCCACACTCAGATCCAAAGCTTCAGGGGTCACCTTTACTCTGCCCAGCTTCCACCATTCCATACCCCATGCAAAAAGTTGGTAAGTATGAGCCTGCACTCTGGGCTGTTCTGGGGACCCTGCCAAGTGGAAACAGATCAGCACCCTTCAGAAATGGCTTGGTCAGAGTCACTAAACCACTGGTAGGCAGGCAACACTCTCCAGGGAAGACTGGTATGTGCCACTGCTTTGGTTGCCCTTGCCATGGAGATTTGCTAGGGCATGTGTGACCTTGGCAAGTTTCTTAGCCTTTCTGAGCTCATCCATAATATGGGGATAATAACCATACTTCCCTTCTGGTTGGTATGAGGATTAAAAACAATCATATCATTCACTAAGGGCTTGGAGATGAAGGCCTGGGACACATTAGCTCCAATAACAGTTATTATCCAACTCCCTTCCCTTCTTCTGAGACTGTGGGTGTGCTCCAGTTTCCCATGAAAATGCAACTACAGACCAAGAACACCCTGGATGCCAGCACAGGTTTCTTGCACTACAGTCATTGTCAGTGAAGAAGCTGGTGTGTGTGTGTGTGTGTGTGTGTGTGTGTGTGTGTGTGTGTGTGTGTGCTGGGTGTTGGGGGCAGTGCATCAGCCTCTGAGCTTGGCTCACCGGGTCTGACAGACCCACTTAAGGGCTGGTTAGTGGGGTTTCTGAGCCCACATGACTGAGACTGACCTCAGACGCTGCAGGACCCAGTGAGGTCTCTAGCAACCTCTCCTGGGATTTCTAGTCTCTGCATTCCAGCCACAAATGGATCTATGTCAGACACTAGCAAGGCTGAGGTTTGGTTTCTGTGGGGACCCAAATAGTTTTCCACTTGTGGTAGAGAGGATGCAGAAGGACAGTGCTGCTTACTAGAGTGGCCTCTTCTCTACCCTTAAACCTTTTGAGAGGTTCCATCTCCATTCAGAGGTGCTGAGGGAATGTTGTTAGAAAGACAGATTATTCTGTGAGAAAATGATAAACCAGAAAGTTACGTGAAAAGCAAGTCGGGGTCGGCCTAGGGTGCAAGACAAGAAGTTGGGTAAGAATGAGTGTCCAGGATAGCACTGGAGTGCACATAGATGGGCGGGGGCACTCAGAGGTGGAGGGGAGGTGGGGCACTCCCCAGGTGGGGCAGAGGGACTCAGGGCCCACAGTCCAGGCTTCTAGGCACCATGGTGTGGTGCAAGTCACAACACTGCCCCCACCCATCCAACGCAGCAGTTCAAGGGCTGTGAGCCCAGGGCCAAGCTATTGCATGCCCTAGAGGGGCTGAGTCCTTGGCCATGAAGGGAGGGCTGGCTTGAAGCTGCATCTGGGCTCTGCCTACCTTCACCCCTTTCTTTGGTTCTCTAGGAGGAAGGTAGCAAATAACAAAGCTTGTCACTCAGAGAACCAGAAAGGACTCCATTTGTGTTTCAACCTCCTTGGAGGGTCAAGGAAGCCCACAAGAGTCTTGAGGACAGTTTGATGGGGCTGAACTTACAGCTCAGCACCATGAGAGTTACAGAGGCACAAGTTGTCCACAGAGGCCAGCAGTGGCTGTGTGCTTCATGCGGCCTTGTGAGCTGCGATTTGGAATTTAGACTGTGTCCTAAGAGCAGTGAGGAGCCATGGAAACTATAACAGACAAGATTGACAGGGAATTGCACTTGAAAAACCTCCTTTAGCTGTTATGTAGAGAAAGAATTAAAGGAGGGGCCAAGCAGGAGACAGGGAGGCAAAGCAGAGGCTGTTACACTGTTCAGCACGAGACGGTGGCACCTGGACTGGGGAGAGTGGGCTAGTTTGGAATTGATTAGGGATGAACGCAGTCATGCTTGCTAACTGGTTTCACTGCATTTACCTTTGCCCCTTAGGGCCTATTCTCCATATAGCAGACAATGTGATCCTAGTTAAAACATAATTCCAGGTCATGCCACTTCTCTGGCTTCCCATCTCAGAGTAAAAGTCAAAGTCCTTACCATGACTGTAGGAGAACAGCCTGTTGTGTGGCAAGAATGATGTTTTTTTTTTTATATGTTTTTTTTAAAAAAAACAGGGTCTCATTCTGTTGCCTAGGCTCGAGTGCAGTGGCAAGATCATAGCTCACTGCAGCCTCAAACTCCTGGGCTCAAGGGGTCCTCCCACCTCAGCCTTCTGAGTAGTCTGGACTATAGGTGCATGCCACCACATCTGGCTATTTTTACTATTACTATTATTATTATTATTATTATTATTATTTTGTAGAGAGGAGGTCTCGCTATGTTGCCTAGGCTAGTCTCAAACTCCTGGCCTCAAAAGATCCTCCTGCCTTGGCCTCCCAAAGTGCTGGGATTACAGGTGTGGGCCACTGTTCCAGGCCATGACACCAGCTTGATCCAAAGCCACCAAAATGACCAATGTTTGACCCCTAGATGCTAAGATATTCATCAGCAAGCTCTTTGAACAATGCCTGTAGAATAGAAAACTCTTCATAAAGATGCTTATCTAACCTCCCCAGTGGTCACGAGTCTTGGCAAGAAAGTCTGAAGACGGGACCAGCTGCACATGTTTTACCCTAAGAGCTTGCTATACAAAGGATGCTTTCTGGACGGCTGGTGTCAGGATTCAGTCTTGCAGCCACCCGAGACATCACTTCTGTTCGTAAGTCCCTCATATACTTCTCTCTGAGAAACTGGATTTGTTAACCTCTTTCTTTGGCTTCTCAGCTCCCTCGGTCTTTGGGTTTGCATAGTCCTGCTATCCATGGAACAGTGGCTCACAAGAGCCAACACAGCCTTCTCTCTCTCACATCTCTCTGATGACCTCATCTACTACTTCCAGCCACCTCACTTACACCACTTCAGTTGCTGCTTGCCCAGGGCCTTAGGATTTCCTGTGTCCTCTGCCTGGAATGTAATCCCCCCAGATATACCTGCACAGATGCTATCTTACCACCTCAATTCTCTGCCCAAATGTTACCTTATCTGTGAGGCCTTTCCAGATTCCATATATGAAGAGAATCCCTTATGCTCCACTGTAATGCCTTTTTTATTTCCTTGATAGTACTGCTGATAGCCTGTAGTTATTTTACATGTTCGTTCAAAATGTGTTCCTAGTGTACAACACAATGCCTGGCATATAGAAGGTTCTTAATAGGTATTTTTGTTTTTTGAGACAGAGTCTTGCTCTGTCACCCAGGGTGGAGTGCAGTGGCATGATCTTGGCTCACTGCAACCTCCACCTCCTGGGTTCAAGCAAGTCTCTTGCCTCAGCCTCCTGAGCAGCTGGGACTACAGGTGAATGCCACCACACCGGGATAAATTTTGTATTTTTAGTAGAGATGGGGGTTTGCCATGTTGGCCAGGCTGGTCTTGAACTCCTGGCCTCAAGTGATCCCCCTTCCTTGGCCTCCCAAAGTGCTGGGATTACAGACCTGAGCCACTGTGCATGACCTTTTAATAAATATTGAGTTGACTGTGTGAGTTGAGGTTGAGGATGCAGGAGGGAGCAGGTCCCCTCCAGGACAGCAGTCCCCAACCTTTTTGGCACCAGGGACTGGTTTTGTGGAAGACAATTTTTCCACGGATGGAGGGCAGGGATGGTTTCAGGATGATTCAAGCACATTACACTTATTGTGCACTTCATTCCTACTATTATTACATTGTAATATATAATGAAATAATTATACGACTCACCATAATATATGGTGAAGGAAGCCCTGAGCTTGTTTTCCTGCAACTAGATGGTCCCATCTGGGGGTGATGGGAGACAGTGATAGATCATCAGACATTAGATTCTCATAAGGAATGTACAGCCTAGATCTCTCGCTTGCACAGCTCACAATAGGGCTCATACTCCTGGAGTCCTAGAATCCTAGAATTCCTACTCCTAGAATCCTAGAATTAGAGAATCTAATGCCACTGCTGATCTGACAGGAGGTGGAGCTCAGGCAGTAATGCAAGCAATGGTGAGCGGCTGTAAATACAGATGAAGCTTCACTCACTTGTAAGCCACTCACCTCCTGCTGTGCAATCCAATTTCTAGCAGGCCATGGGCTGGGGCCTGGGGATTGCTCCAAGACTTACCTCCCACTAAGAACTTAGGCAGGATGCTTGCAGAAACCTGATGTGGGAGGTGAGGTGAAAGGCAGTGGGAGGAAGGGAAGCCCAGTGTATGTGTGAGTGGATGTGTGTGCTTGTGCGCCTGAGTGAGGGTGGCTGCTTCTCCAGGACCCCTTTACCTCCAAGTTCCTGGCCTGGGTGGAGTCTGGGCAGGACAGAGGTAAATCTGAGTCAAGGTCTGACCAAGTTGTGCCAGAGGCACCAGGCAAAACTGGAAGGGATGGGATGGAGGGCATGTGGATGGGAACTATGAACTCTCCCTAGGGATGGGAGGGCCAAGGCTTTCCTCTAGGGGAGGGGGCAGTAGAGTTGGGTCTTGAAGAGTGAGTGGGACTTTGCTGAGCCATAACAAAAGAAGAAAGGCATTTTGAGCTTGAGAGAAGGTCTGAGGGCTATGAAAAAATGGACTAGCTCAGAAGATGCTGGACTGTACTGTCTGCTGTAGCAGAGGAGGTGAGACAAAGCAGTCAGCAGCCTGAAGTCGGAGAGGCTTTAAATGCTAGGCGGAGGACAAGGGACTCCATTCTGAGGGCCCCGAGGTCAGAGAGGCTTTAAAATGCTAGACAGAGGACCAGGGACTCCATCCTGAGGGCCCTGAGGTCAGGGAGGTTTTAAATATGAGGAGGAGGACCAGGGGCTCCATCCTGAGGGCCCTGGAAGAGTTGAAGCAAGGGAGTGAGAGATTCCTTCAGTTGCCCTGAAATGGGTCTAAAAATGCTTGGGAGGCAAAGTCCTAGACACAGTGCTGGGTAGGATGTGATGGCTGGCGTGAGGGTGTAGAGGATGATATCCGTGTCTCTGGTTTGAAAGCCCCTGAGGTAAAGAACTGGGCCCTGGGGTTGGAGGGATGTAGCAGGTTTGGGGACAGCAGTGAAAGCTGGTTCTAGCCAGGTAGGCTGGAGCCTGGAGCACTCTGAATTAGGGATCCTGGATCTGGTTCCCCCTCCTAGAGAGAGACTCTGATGTCCTGTGTCTCAGTACTGGGGCCCTGGGCCATACATACCTTGTCCCATGAGGACCCTGTCCCAAGCTTTTCACGGTCTACTACACTCAGGGGCCCCGGGCAGAAGAGGTGGGCTTGGGGACTGGGTAGAGGCTGGGCCTTGAAGCTGGGGAAAGGACAAATGAGGCTGTCAGCTTTGAATGTCACTCCCCTTAGCTGCCCTCCAAGTCACCCCCAACCAGGATGCCCAGGCAGGGGCTGCTGTAGTTGCTGCAACCCTTCAGGGGTGGAGCTGTTGATCTCGGGGTAGCCTACGGTGGCAGGGAGCCTCTGAGTGGGTAGTTCCTGCAGGGGGAAGGGGTTATTGCGTGTCCTGGGATTAAGGTGAGTACCAGCGGCTAGTGGATCTGTGGTAGCCAGTGGGAGAGTCGAGTTTCTGCGGGTGAGTGGGAACGAGAGGTGGGGGCCGGGGCCCATGGCTCCCGGTATTTTTCCACCTTCTCCTGTGCCTAATAATGCTTCCCTACTTTCCAAGGTGCCAGTCATCCTCTCCTCTCCCACTTATGACCGCGTGGGGCTGGGATCAAGTCTGCCGAGGCAGGGTGGGGAGGCAAGGGCAGACTCCTCCACTGCCCCACCCTATTTGGGTATGGCTGCAGGGAGCATGTGTATACTGTGTGCGTGTGCACGCCTGTGCAGGACCACGGTGGGGCGCCCTCGGGGCCTCGCCGCACACATTCTGATGCCCTCGGAAGCAAAAAGAGACAAGGGCGGGACATGGTCTGGGGTCACCTGCAGGACCAGGACCCCACCTTGCCTTACTGCTCTATTAGCACCTGCCCATTGCCCTGAACTGTGCTCCTTCAGTGAACGGAGGAGGCAAAAGGAGCCTTTAGAAGGGATCTCTAGCACAAATTTAACCATGAACAGAAGATCTATGAGAAGAAAGGAAAATAAAAACTTAAGCGAAGACAGACATGATATCTGAATACATGCACAGTTAGTGCAGATCACAGTCCTCTCTGGAGGAAAAGACTAATGCCAGTTCTTCCCAAGTGAGTCTCTAGATTCAGGGCAACCTGGTCACAGTTCAAAGAGGTTTGCTTTTCCAGAACCTGAAGCATGCAGTCTCAACTTCTGGCAACTGGAAATGTACAAGAATAGCTTTGACATGTTTGTAAATGACCAACAAGGAGGACAGATTGGCTATTAAACTCCAACACTGTAGTAATTATACAGGAACAGGGAATTAGATGACCAGAATCCAGTAACAAAGATTCGTACAAAATTAGGAAAAGTTCCTACCAATCATTAAGAAGTAGTTAAATAAGCCTCGGAAAAAAATTGTGAAGGGGTTGGGGTAACTTACACAAGAACTGCTCTTTTGAGAGTGAGGACCATTCTGTTCCCTTAGTGCTAGGCACCCAGCAAACACACCATAAATGCTCAAAGACTGAATGCTCATCACTGGTAATCAGAGAAATGCAAATTAAAACAACTGCATATGACATTTTACTTAACAGACTGGCAAAAATGAAAAAAGAAACGTAATATCCTGAGCTGGCAGGAGCACAAGGAAATGTCTCGTGCTGATGATGAATGTGAATTGGTAAGTTTTTTTTGTGGTTTGCAATAGCACAAAATTGAAAACAGCACAAATGTACGTTACTCTGGGCTCGCTAAACAGGCACTAAATAAAACGAGTCAGTTTCTTGTCCGGAGCAAGTAAAGTAGAGGGTAGATCCACGCGACCCGGAGTCTAGGACACATCCTCAGGAGTGAACAGCCACAATTCACAGACGATGTGTGCAGCCGGGACATGAAAGGCCCAAGGCAAACCCACCACAAGGTAAACGCCAGGACTCCGAGGAGGGGTGGAATTGACTTAGAGACAGGT
The DNA here is from genome assembly GCF_002776525.5 of Piliocolobus tephrosceles. Classification (NCBI taxonomy): domain Eukaryota; kingdom Metazoa; phylum Chordata; class Mammalia; order Primates; family Cercopithecidae; genus Piliocolobus; species Piliocolobus tephrosceles. The sequence continues at coordinate 157,706,151 of NC_045437.1, forward strand.
GGGAGCCTCTTGGGGGGCAAAGCTGCCCTGGGCAAGTATTCTTTTCTTTCTAAACCTTCCTTCTGGTCTCCGTCTGGAAATTTAAGCGCGCCCCCTGGTGGGGGGAGAGAGGAAGGGGAAGAAAAGGGGGTCTCTGGGTAGAATAAAGTGCTCCCGGGTGAAAGAAACCTGGAAGAGAGAATGCCAGGAAGTGCAGACGGCCTGCGGCGGCCCAGGTGATCTCCACGCTCAATCACGCTCTCCAGGGGAGCGATCGCTCCAGAGGCTGCCAGCACCCCACCCCCACCCTGCTAGTGCGGATGATGGCCACGGGGGCCTTTCTCGCCCCCCACTCACCTTGGCACACACAGTTCTCCCCCCAACCCGTGTAGAGTTAGTGCCTCCCTCATCTCTTAGTTCTCAGCTAACACCTTCCCTGACCCCACCCAGGTCATACCTCCTGTCGTTGCGCCGCACGCAGCATCCCAGACCTCACCTTCCTATTACTAGAGCTGCCCCGTTGTGATTCAGGTCTGCCTTCCATCAGGCTGTGGCCCCCTTCAGGGCAGCATAGTGGGTGCTCACCACTGCACCCAGAGCCTAGGACATTCCTGGCACCTGAGCAGATGCCACGGAGCCATGCATGGCCTATGCAGGAGGATGGCAGGCCAGGTGACAGGTTCAAGGTGGAGCAGAGGAACTTTATTAGAGGGACAGGGCGAAACATATTTACACCGGCCGAGCAGGGACTTTAAGAAGCAGGGGTGGGAGCAGAGGCCCAGCTCACACGAGTTCCACCTTGGCGTTGGGGTACACCGCCACCACGTCGTAGCCCTCGGGCGGCTTCACGCGGGCCTTGGCGTGGCTCTCACAGTAAAGTCGCTCGTCCAGAAAGAAGTAACCACGCTGCTTGAGGTTCAGGCCGCAGTCGCTGCACATGAAGCACTCAGGATGGTAGAGCTTGTCCCGCGCCTTGACGATGGTGCCCCTGATGCGGGGAACGAGACAAGGCAGCGTCTAGTGACTGACACGGGTTCGCGACTGCGCCCGCATCCAGGGCCCTGGAGGGCTGGGGTCCGGGAAGGGCAGCGGGGGCGGGTACTCACACGATGCCGTGGCCACAGCGCGTGCACTCGGGCAGTCCCTGCAGGCCGCTCAACGGAGAGCCCAGCTTGCTGGCCGTGGGCTTGAGGTTCCGGGGTCCACCAGGCCCTGGCCACTCCCCTGAAACCCGGAGCGTAGGTGGCATGAACGGGAAGGAGGTCAGAACTCCATTTCTGCGGGGTGTTTGGTTGGGCGCTGGATGGGCCATCGGCACCGAGACTGGGGAACGGGTTTGGCGGGCGTGGGGTGAGGGGCAGCGACAGGGGGTGGAGTGGGAATCAGGAAGCCAGGGCGTAGCAAGGGTGTAGCAAGGGTGTGGGACCGGGCCACAGAGACCGAGGAGGGCAGGTGACTGGGAGGCGGGATGTGGGGTCGCTAGGGGGCAACCTGGGCACTGCAGGGAGTGGGAAGGCAGGTGGGGACAGGTGGCAGGCGTCTTACCGCCCTCGCCGGCCTCTAGCATGCCCTGCAAGTAGCGGAAGGAGCCTGACTGCTTGGGCTCCGCAGCCACGGACTCGGCCGGCTCCCGCAGCATCCTGTACACCTCGGAGCCCAGGTCGACTCTGCAGTCCCGGCTCCGCGGGAGGCTTCTGGCTGGGTCAGCGCTGGGAGGGAGAAAGAAGTAGAGGAGGAAGGGATGCAGTTCCAGCCTTCACTCTGTGGACTTGGGTCTGGTGAGGCTTATGAGTCAGAATGCACAGCTGAGACCCAGGGATCAAGTGTCAGGGGTCAGGATGGGACTGGGTGAGATTTGAGGGATCAAGGGTTTAGATGGGTTCTGGGCATGGCACCGAAGGCATCTCTGTGCTACCTGGGGGGTGGAGACACATGCAGGGTGCTCATCTGGGCTGGCAGGGTGGCCTCGCTGCTGCCATTGTGAGGGACTGGAAAGCGAGGGGGTTGTCCATATGGAGATCCCAGGCTTGGTCTGCCATCTTCTGGCCCAGTCCCGGTGCCTGAGGGCCGCCTGCTGGTTATTGGACTGCCGTCCTATGAGAGAGAGGCCTAAGGCACTGGGAGACCCTCTGGCCTCTGGCCATTCCTTGTTCACCCCACCTCCACCTTGCTGTGCTGTGCCAGGTGGTGGATGTCAGCTGGCTACCTCTGCTCTGGCACCTCTGGCCCGTGGTGCTCAGTCAGGGAAGGGATTTCTGGGGAACGACTGGGCCTGGGGACTGGTTCTGCCCCTGCAGAAATGAGAAATGTCCTTGGAAAGTCAGACACAAAAACCTGAGCAGCTGAGACTCAGCCTGGGCTTGTGAGCCCTGCAGTGGTTCTGCCCACCACCACTCATGAAGGGATAGTACTGGGGCAGGCCTATCCCAAGAAGCCTAAGGTCAGTGTGGCTACAGCAGGGTATGTGGCCTCCTGGCAGAGGTGGCCCTGGTGCCAAGCCTTCTCACTTGCCTGAACTGTGGCGGGTACTGGGTGAGCCCACGGCTGGGAACTAGAAAAGGTAACTCTTGTCCTACAGCCAGGAAGGGTCCTTGACTGTCATGTGTCCAAGGCCCTTTGGGCAGCCTGAGGCTCAAGAGTGCCATTGTCAGGTCAGCCCCTTCTGGGCCTACACCTGTCGCCTATTTCCTGCTTTCCAGGCCACAATGAGTAGCCTTCTGCAGGCACAGCAGATGAAGGGCAGAGACCAGGCTAGGGCTCAAGGCTCTCTGCCCCACTACCCCACAGCCAGCCTGGTGCCCATGGCTGAAACATTTTGGGGGGGCGTCCTGAACCTGCCCCCTCAGCCATGAGGAGAGGGCAGTATCTCTGTGTGTGTGGGTCTGAGTGGGGACTGGGGATCTTTGTCCCTGCAGAGTCCAGAGCTGTGCTGTTCCCAGCTTGCAAGTGCACACAAGCACACCCACAGCAATGTAAACAGGGGCATGCAGACTCTCGCAAGTATGTTTTAAAGACACACACACGTGCATAAGGACAACACATATGCACCTGCCAATCTTCCTACATAAAACTAACCTTTACCTCCAAGTTCCTGGCCTGGGTGCCAGCTTGGAGCCAGCACTGGTCACCCTGGGAATGGCCATGGTGGCCTCCATGGCTGAGACTGGGCTAGCAGCCAGAGCAGCCTGATTTTAGGATGACGCCTGAGTCCAGGCCATGGGGTTGGCCTTCGCCTCAGCCTGGGAGTGACATGTAAACCTCCTCTGCTCTACCGTGTGGACACAGAGCGCAGTGTGGACAGGAAAGCATGCCTATGGTAGTGGGAAGAGCCCTGGTTTGGACTTAGGCAGCTCTGACACGTAGTTGAGCCTGCAGGGTTCTGCCCTGACTGTCCCCTACTTTTTGCACGGTGGGAACCTGGGGAACAGGCAGACCAGCAGTTGGGTGGGCCCCCCTCCATTTCCCCCACCCCAACAGAAAAACAGGAGGGTCTTGCTGCCCAGGTGGCCCCCATCAATGCAGCAGCAACAGGAAAACCCTTATTCACATCAGGCCCAACAAAAACCCCTGAGAAACCTGAGCGCTCTCACACGTGTCTGTCGGGCAGGCACGCAGGCAGGGCTGGCCTCTAATGGGGACCAGATGGGCTGTGGCCAGTGGGGGTGGGGCTGGGCCTCCGGGCGGAGGTTTTGGTGGGAGGGAGGAGTTGGACGGACTGGGACTGGGAGGAAGGAGGCCCTCATTCACCCCTACCCAGCAGGGTGGAGGGGTCCACTGCAGGGCCATCAGAGCCATTGCCCCTCCCACGGCCACCCATGCAGTTGCCTCTCTAGGCCTGAACTCTGTGGCTAGGACACACATGGCTACCTCAGTTTTATTTTGAGTCCCAGGGTTATCCCCTAACTGGGCAAGTCACTTCACCTCTCTGAACCTGTTTCTTTATCTATGAGCTGGGGAATGTGATGCTTTCCACATCAGGTTCCTTGTGGAGATGAACTAAGACAATTGCACAGTGCCTGGCACAAAGCACATACTCATTGGATGAATGGCTGTCAGGGGAATTCCTGGGCCCCCAGTCCTGGATTTTCCCCCTCTGTGGGTGGTGCACCTCGTACCATATGCTCCTCTGCTCTGAGAGCCAGCCTGCTGCCCACTTGGTTGTTGAAGCCTCAGTGGATTTTTCAGCAGGATGGGGGTAACTACCTGCTTTGGGACACTCAACTTGGAGGCAGGCGCTGAGTCCAGATGAGCAGGTGCCACCTCCTAGAGGCTCAGTTCTAGCTCTCTGCTGGTCTGGGGAGGACAGGCTGAGTGTGCAAGGACTGCCTGCTCCACCTGACTTGCTTCTCCCTATCACCTGGTTCTGAGCATAATTGCCACTCCCTCCAGAAAACCCTGACTTATTACCATCCTTCCTCCACCCTGGGCTAGGCCAAGTACCTCCTGTGTTCCCACAAGAGGCCTGAGAGAAGGAGGTTCTCCTATGGCCCCATAGGGAAGGTGGGCCTGAAGTTCCCGCTGGCCCTGTCCCATCCCACTCGGGGATGTGTGCCAGGGCACCTTGTGCTGGTCCTAGGGCCAACTGTGGTTTCCTTCTCCTCCTCAATGGCTCCAGCTAGCTCCGCCCCCTCCCCAACACCCCCACTCAGGCAGAGGGTGGGAGCAGCATGGGCACAATGGGCCCTGTGTCTGTGTTAGCAAGGACTCGGCCCTGCAGGGCAGGGTGGGGGTGTTTTTGTCACCACCCATGGAGTCCATGACCTTTTAAGTACAAAAGTGGGGCAGCAGCTGAGGGGCTGCCCTGGTGCTTATGGAAACTCCCTCCTTCTCCAGTCTGAGCCACTGGCAGCCTGGTCTTCAAGGGAGTCAATGAGAATAAGTGTAGGGGCAGGGGGAGCTGCTCTACAGTCGCCAGCCTCCCAGGCCCACCGGCCCTGAGCCGCTCCTGGAAGACTGAACCCCTTCCCCGCCCCGTCATGTCCATCCTGGCACTGCTGCCTCTGAGGGAGGCTGGGCCTCACGCATGAGCTTGGGGCCCGCACTATGCTGCTCCCCTCTGCTTGGCCCATGGCAAGCCTGGCTCATTTGTCTATGCCAACATGTACCCCTGCCCCTAAGGCCTGGGGTCCATGGGGCCACCGGAGCAAGCTTCTGAGACACAGATGTGGCCGTGGATCCCTGTAAGAACAGCTGAGGTCCAGGGTACAGAAGCCCAAGAACCTTTCTGTGGTCCTGCCCCACCACTTTATCTCTCACCTCTGTCCTCTCACTCCTCCCACCTTGCCCTCCCTTCCTCTGGACCTTTCTTTTCTCTGAACCTGTGGTGCAACACCTCACCTCCGGGCCACACCTCCTCTCCCTATACCCCTTTGCCTGCCTTACCATTCCTAGGCCTTCAGGTCTTGGCTTCAATACCCCTTCCTCCAGGAAGCCCTCCTCGACTCCTTGTCTGAGTCATGTGACTACTCTGGGCTCCTTTGGCCCCTGGCTTCCCCTAGCGCAGAACTTCTAAGTCCCTTTCCCCTGCCAGAATGGGCACTGTCTGGAAGGTAGTAAGCATCTGGCTTCAGGGATGCCAGCCAGGCAGGGTAGGGAATAGAGCAAGATGGGATTGGGGTAGATGGTGAGGGAGAAGCTGAGGCACATCCTTCCCTCTGGTTCAGGGAAGCCTCTCCTTACCTTGGCCCCTTTTCTTCCATGTTGAGAGGGTGGACAAAGGCAGGCTCCCCACATGCTGGGTCCCATGGTTCTGGCTCCATCACAGACCATCCCAGTTTCCTTGCCCAAACTCTGTGGCCCAGTGATGGCTCTGGATACCTCAGTCATCCCCACTTGGCTACTCCTCATGCCATGGCAAAACAAGGCCCTAGAACAGCCTGATCCCCTCACTATTCTTGAGGACAGGACCAGAGATATGACTCCGATCACATACAGAAAGGTGACTGGGCAAACAGGCCTGCAGCCTGAGTTCTGCTAGAAGCACCACAGGATGACCAGGAGAGAACTTCAGGCTTGGATAGGGCACCCAGAGGAGTGTCCCATAGCCTGAGGCCACTCCACAGCCTGAGACTGCCACCAACCTCCCCTGCTGCAAGCACAGTGACTTCTTAATGGTCTGGCATTACTGGGCATCAGAGTGAACGCCAGCTGGCTGTGTGGTAGCCATAAACCAAGGCCTAGCCCAGCTCCTGGACATCATAGGCACCTTGGTCCGGAATCCAGGATTGCCTGGAGTAGAGACAGAGCCACGCAGGTGCTCATCATCTGAGGAATATGGGATGGGGTATGGGCATGGTCCAGAGAAAATTTCTGCTTCCGTCTTTGTCTTGGGTATCTGAGAGCCCCAGTGAGGACACTCAGTGCAGGTGAACCTGCATGCTGGCCCCTCTGCCTTGGGCTTACTCTGAGCCAGGCCAGGCCAGGCAGTGTCTGTACATACCTGGATCTCAGGGTCGATGTGGGTCCTGTGTGCTTGAGCCTTGCTGTCATCAGGGGCACTGGGCCAGCTCCTGCTCTCAGGCCTGTGGCAGAAATTGTGATGGTCAGATATGTCTCCTACCAAGGCCACCATGCCTGGGAGCCAGGATCAAGAGGGGCTGGGCTCTGGGCTGTGCCCTGCAGGTAGAAGGACACCACTCCAGCGCTTTCCCCTGAACCACAATGGGGACTGTTGTGGCGATGAGCCACCACTCTAGCTGCCATCCTCCTGGGGCAGGGCTATATGCTTCTGTCCCCATCAGCTGCCCAATCCCTCTCTGGTCTGTTCCTGGAGAGGTTGCAGGACGAGCCCTGTGGCTTCCCTAATCTTCCACCCTCTTCGTGGCCTACAGAAGCTCAGCCCACAGAGGCCCAGCTTACAGCACTGCAAGTCAGGCCTCACACATTGACCAGACAGAAGCCTATCCGCTCATCCTCTGGGCATCTGGAGATGCCTCTGGTGGGGTGTGGGGTCAGGCGTCCATCAGCTCTGGGGTAGGTGGAATGGAGGCTCTGAGGGGTGTGTCTTTCCTCCTGCTGCTGTTGCCGGCAGAGTCATCACTGAGTCTGCCCAGCCCAGATGGGAAACAGGCCATTAGGAAATTCCTGCTTCGCCATAGAAACCAAAAGCCAAACACCACTCAGGAGGGAGAAAAACATCGTAAACCTGCCATAAGCAGGGCAGGCAGGCCGAGAGGCTACGTGCCTAGGGCCCAGCCCTGTCACTCAGTAGCCCTGTGAGAAGGCAGGCCAGGAAGGGGCACGGACCCTGGACTGGTGGGTGGGTGTGAAGTGAGGCTGGTTAGACCAAAGGGGAATAATGTCCTCCAACTCACCCAACGAAGCCTCCTAAGGCTTCTCGAGGTCTCACTACTGACATAGCAGCTTACCCCTGCCACTTCTGCCCCTTCAGTTGAGGGTTTTAATAATCTGTCTACACCTATGGTCTATACTCACTCTGCACTTCCTTGCTTCTGCCCATTCCTTAGTCCCTTGGAGGCTACCTCTCTACTCCAGGCCTTCGGTATTACAGCTCTGCTACTCCAGGGCAACACCAGCCCCATAGTCCCTGTCTCTAGCCCCCTCAAGCAGGCTCCTAAGTGGCTACCCTAACTCATAGCTCTAACTGTGGCCTCTGCCTACTCAGAACTTCTCTTGGATAAAGCTGGGACATCTTGTGTGGCTATTTGGCCTTAAACTTCCCTGAGGTTCTGCCCAGAAGAGCAGTACAAGCCTGACGTCCAAGGGTCAAAGGGCACAAAGTACCCAGAGCCATTAATGTGGCCCAATGCCATCAGATCAGAATGAAAGGCTTAATCATGCGTCAACCCCCATCACAGGCTGGGCTCTTTAAACAAAATGACAGGCAAAGAGTAGGCTGTGCAAAGGTACCTTGGGCCACATGTGATGGACAACAGGGACTCTATCAGTGGCCTCAGTGTTGGAGTGGATGTCAGGAAGGTCCTGGACCTATAGAACATGCCCAGGAAGTGTGATTTTGCTTGGATTGTTGGATGCCTGGCTTTGGGCTCAAAACAAAACAAGCCCAGTGGGGAAGCTGGGCCTTTGATACACTTTTCATTCTATGGGGAAGTCTGTGGGGGGATTAGAGCTCGCTGTACACAAGAGGGCAGGTAGGGAAGCTGGTCACCCCGGGAGCGAGAGCAGAGTAGTTCACTCCAGCCAACTCAACGGGCTGATTCTGTGCAGAGCCCTTGCCGTGTGGGTGTGTGTCGCGGGGGCAGGGAGGAGTGTCTTTTGGGCCCAGGCATAGGTGCTGGCAGAGCAGGCAAGATAGGGAGCAGAGGCAGAAAGCTTGCAGGTGGGAAAGTGTCCAGTAGAAGAATTGTTGGCTCAGAGGGTCAAGGTGGCCTTCATGTCTTGATCCCCCAGAGTCTGCATGCGTGAGGGTTGGAGATGGGGGCTGCAGGGCAGGACTCAGGTGTTCACTCTGACTGAGCAGGCCTGGTACATCATCATCACTCAGTGTCCAGATCACAAGATGGTCCCTATTTTTGGTTGAGGAAGTTATGGGCTCAAGACATTAAATCACTTGCTGGAGCACAGCAGAGTTCTCTCTCCCTCTCTCTCTTTTATGGGTAACTTTATGTGTCAGCACAGCATAATTCTCAACCCAGCTCTGTAATAGTAGAGAATGTGCTCTCATCTGCTCCATGGCCAGTGACATTTTGGGGCTGAAATGCCCAGAGTGGAACAGGTCAGCGGACCTCTGGCTCCATCCATGCCTGGTTTGGAACAAAGGACTGGGGAAGGAAGGAAGGAAAGAAGGAGGGGAACCTCCACCCCACCACCCTCCCCTGACATCATACACTCTGGGAAGCTCCTGACTCAGGCCCCCTCTGAGGCACTCCTCCCCACTACTCCACTACCACTGGGGCTGCCCTTGTTCACACAGAGACAAGGCTGGAGGTGAGTCAGAGGCCAGGATCCCAGCCAAGCCGGGGAGGCTTCAGAGGCCACTCATGGGCAGAGCAGTGCTGACATTTCCCCCATCCAGCCTGTATCTCAGTCCGGAGGAGGGTGATGAATGTGATCCATTTGTGGGAAAGGAAACCTGGGCTCATAGAGGTCATCTGGGCACCTAAGGCTCCAGAGGCTGGATGAGGACCAGCTTTGCTGAACTCCAAAGATGGAGCATCCTCACCATGTGCCAGGTAGAGCATACAAGGTCCTGGACTTGCAGCTGGGTCCACTCAGTGCCATGGGCACAGCCAGGGGTCCTGACCCCAACCCCGATCTGGTCATGGGCCAAGCACAAACGGGGCGACCTCACAGGCCTTTCCACTATGTTTAATGGCTCCAAGCCAATGGCTTACCTCCCACCCTGCCAGCTTAGAGGCATGGTTAGCTGTGTTGTGGTTTGGGGAGGCTTTGCCCACACACTTCCACAGGGGGTCGTGGAAGTCCCCATCAGCAGTGAACATGGCAGAGCTGATAAGTTATGCCTGACTTCTGTGGATCGAGGTGGGCGGGGGAGTGGGGAGATCCCACTCAGCCAGGCTTAGGCCAACTGCTTCTCAGAGCTGAGTAAAGACCCAGGACCTGAGCGAGGCTGCGTCTCCCCACCCCCACTCCCAGTGGACCTTCCATCCCAGGACAATTTATGGTGCACAGATGGGGCTTGGCAACCTCCTGTCCTCCCTTCTTGATCGGCTGCACAGCATTACACAGTCCATAGCATGAACTTTTCCCAAATCCATATTTAACCAGGGCAGAGGTGTGGGCCACGGTGGGGACGGCTGTGGCAGGACAGCTGTGGGGCTGGTAGGAGGGGTCAGCAGTCAAGTAAAGGGTCTGTAGTCTTAGGAGAGAGACCTGAGGTCAAATTTTGCTACCCCACTCCCTCTCTATGTGACTTTAAGCACCTTCTAACCTTTCTGAGCCTCACTTGTCTCATCTGTGAAGTGGGGACTATACTAGGTTTCACCTTTTTTAAGTTGGTAAATGAGGGTTAAATGAGGTGTTGCACAAGAAACTATTTTGAAATGGTCATCACGCTGGTCACTCAGGGGAGGGGAAAGGACTGAAACAAATGTCCCAGAGGCTATTCAAGGTCTTATTTCAGTTGCCTGCAACACTTGCCATAAGTGCCCCAACACACTTCTAGTCTAAGTTAAAAGGGGATTTCTTCCCTTCTTAAGCTACAGCTCTAAACAGTGTCTGCCAGGCCCCCATGAAAGTACTACTCCTTGGGACTCTTCCTGGATGGGGTGCCCAGGAGCTGAGCTGTGTGAAGCTGCGCTCACCCAAGATGCTGGCTGCCCATAACTGCCTACCTCGTCCCGCCATCCTCCCAGCCCAGCCCACCTATGCATACCTGCTCACGGACAGCGTGAGGTGATCGTGGCAGCCCTTGATGCGGTTCTGTGCCTCCAGGTGTGTCATGAGCTCTGTGCTCTCACCATTGATGGCCTGGATCAGGTCTCCTGGACACAGGGCAGCCAATGCAGCCTTGCTGCCAGCATGGACCTGCGGGCAGACAAGCCAGATGGCTGGGCACAGTCATGATGTGGCCTTGCTGCAAGCTCTGCTCTATGCCTCCTCCAACCTCAGAACCTAGCCAGTGTGGCCTGCTACCAGCATGGCCTGAGGATGGGCAAGCCAAGAGGCTGGTTGAGGTCCCCATGTAGCCTGGCTGAAGCCTTGCTGGAAACACCTCCAACTCCAGCACCTGGAGGCTTGGCAGGGCATGAGGATATATGAGAAGGGCTTCCTCTGGGCTGGGACAAGTGGGTGTTGTTCTTGCAGCCTGCATGTGTGCCCAAGGACATGCAGGGGCCACAGAGACACAGGGAGACATATGTGCTCACAGACACATACAGAGCATGGACGTGTCGCAGATACCCTACACAGACAAGGCCCCACCCAGACAGACCATACCCCTTGACCTAACATTCAAACCCTTAGTGATCTCGCCTTCCTACTTGCTTGATCTCAACTCTCATCCCTACCTCCACACCCACACTCTGTCCAGACCATGTGAATGTCTATGGGGTGTTCAGAGGCACCATATGTCACTCACCTCCACACTTCTGCAAAAGCTGTTCCCTGTACCTGGAACATTCCTCTGACTCCCACATCCTCATCCTTCAGATCTCAGCATAGAGGCCACTTCCTCTGGGAGCCTCTCTGGGATCTCACTACCCTGTGTGCTCCCATAACCACCTTTCCCCCCTGCATTGTTCATGTTAATACTTCATTGTAATTAAAATGGGAAGGTCTGAACATCACCTCCCTGGGCAAGTCCAGGGCCATCTAGTTCCATCTGCCAGCCTGCACTTGGGGGTCAGAATTCTAGCTCTACTTCCCCTGCAGGACAGGAACTCAGGCTACCTCAGTGCCACTATTGACCTCTCAGGGTCAAGCAGTGTTCACACTTGGAAGCTCTTACAATGCTGGTCAACGGAAGAAGGCTAGGATGGGGAGTGGAGTTAGACTCGCAGAGATACCTAGGTAAGCAACCCAGGGGAATCCAGGCAATGGAGCACCCCTCACCCTGCCTTGGCCCCAACATAGCCTTTAGAAATAGATTTCTTACCCAGCCTCTCCAGCCAGTGCCCAGCTGGTTCAAAAGCTGCCAGTGACCTCGTTCTTTTGGGTGGGAGCTCCTACTGGTGGGAACTCCTGGAAGCCCAGCTAGGCTCAGTTCAGCCAGGTCTCAGTAGTGAGTGGACAAAGCTGAGGTGCTGGCAGCTCCTTGGCTGGAGGCTTGGTGTTGGCACTGCCCAAGCTGACCTGTCCTGAAGTAGGCTGCTTCAAGGAAACGTTCTTCTGAAGCATGACACCCTCAGCCAACCAGGCAATCATGAATGTTCACTTGTAGGGCCCGGGCACCTGTGCAAGCCTGTCATCCTGGGGGAGACACCCACTTCGCACCATCCCGCCCTCCCTCAAGGCCCTCCTCCGCCCCTTCCCCTTCATGGATACCTGCCTTGTGCCAGGGCCTGGGCTCTATGCTTTACCCATAACTAGCTCACAACAAGCCCTCAACCACCTGGTGAGGCAGAGGCTGTTCTCATCCGTATTTTACAGATGAAGGAAGAGAAGCCTGGGGGAGGGGTGCCATGCCTTAGTCCCCACACTGGAGAGGAGTCTTTCTTCAGGGGGCGGCTAACTGCGGCAGGATGACTCAGCCAGCACAAGGGGTGCATTCAGGCTTCTGTGGGCGGAGGAAGTTTCTTGAAAGCAGGGGTGGCTGGGATGCTGCCAGCTCTATTGAGCTAGGGGAGTTCTGGTCAGAGAGGGCGTGAGGCCAAGAAATTGTGACTCTCCCAGCCACCTTTACATGCATTATCTCATTAATCCTGAAGGCAAGCCCATTTCCTAGATCAGGAAATGGAGGTCCAGAGAAGTACAGAAGGATAGTTAATTGATAAAAGATTGAATCAAGATTTCAATCCAGGCCACCCGGTTCCAAATTTAAAACTATGCTTTTAACACCTGTACTTTTCTTCCAAAAGGGGTAAGGGAAAAGAGGGTATCCGAGGGAGAGATAGGGTTCCAGGCAGAAGGACCAGCAGGTATAATGGCACATCTGGAGAGAACGTAGAAGGGAGGTTGTATGGCCTGAGCATCATGAGTGAGGGGAGAGTGGAAGAGATGAAGTCAGAGAACAGGCAGGGAACAGATTTTGCAGAGCCTTGTACACCCGGGTGGGAAGCTGGCATTTCTCCTGGGTGGTTGGGAACCATGGAGGGCTCTAAGCAGGGAAGTCACAGGACAGAGTGGAATTCAGGCCGATCCCTCTAGCTCCTAAGCACAGGATAAACAGAAAGAAGGAACAGAGACAAGAACAGTGAAGTGAGGTGGGCGGTGAGGGCATGAATCAGCCCCTCACCGGTAGTGGCTGCATTCCCAGCCCCTGATCCACCCAGCCTAGATGTTGTGGTGGGCTAGGAGTCCAAGTCAGAACCAGGTGCCACATTGTCCCACACAGTCACAGCAAACTCCAGACTGCCTGGATTCCTCCTGTCTCCACTTTGCTTCTCTGGGTCGATTACATTAGCCTCTCTGTGCCTGGGTCTCCATCTATGTAAGGCCAGAGGGAGTCCTTACTTCTAAAGGCTGTTGTAAGGACTACTTGAGAAAATCAGAGCGTGTAAAGCTCCCACAGGAGGCTGCACATAAGGTGGTGCTCATTCCAGGGACTGGAGGGAGCTGTTACCAACACGCATTAGGGTGGGGCCTGGCACACCCTGGATGCTTGGCCAAGGCCAGCCATCATTATAGGTTGTGGGGAAGGAGCCCCAGATGATGTTCTTGGGAATCCCCGAGGCTTCATCAGCTGAGATTGCAAGCCCCCAGCCCTGCCAAGCCGATAGCCTCCTTCCTGTCTGCGTGAGGCTGTCCCTCCCTATTGGGTCCCTGGTAGGGGAGGTCCTGGAAGCAAGGGAGGGGCTGGATCTTGAGCCCCCTTGGTGAAGACACTCCCACATATCTTCAGTCCCTGTAGACCTGCCCCGGAGGTACCTGCTAGGCAAGCTGTGGCCTGTGCCTCCCCAGCACTGTAAATCTCCCCAGATCCCACCCAAACCCAACCTCAGCCATCCTGGCTCCTAGGGCCTGAGCTGCTGCCGCGTGACTTTGGGGGACAAGGGAGGCTCTTCCTGGCAAACCTTCTCCCAGACTGCCCGCCTGCCTGGGGCCTGCATCCCCAATCAGCTCCAAACAAGGCTGTTGCTGCTGCTGCTGCGGCAGCCGCGGCTATGATGGCTGTGACGTGTGGAGGCCTTTCCTCGGCGGGCAGGCAGCCGCGTGGGCAACAGATGTCTCAGCTCCCTGCCGCCTGCAGCCGTCAGCCGCCGCCACTGAGCCTGTCAGCGGCCTCACGCCCAGGGTGCCTGGCCAGCCTGCTTAGTGCCCCCACTAGCCCCCTCAGCGGACACACAGCATGACACACACAAGCAGACACAGGCTTGCACACACACAGACACACACACAGCAGGAATCCAATAGGAAAGAGGGAGATGAAAGGCTCCAGGATTTGTTGAAGGCCCACCTCACTCGGCCCCAGGGACCTGGCAGTAAGGGCAGATGTGGGAAGCCTCCTAGGACAGCTGGGCCTGCCTGTCACCCTGGCCCCCAGAAACGGGACTCCATGATTCCATGCTCCACCTGGTGCCCACCCCCTCCCAAGAACTGTAGAGAAGTCTCTGAAAGCCCAGCCAGCTTGGCCCAGCCCCCATGGCAAGAGGGGGCAGTAGGGTGGGGGAAGGTGCTTCTCTGTGCCTCTGACACAGGCCCCCAAAGACAAGATCAGCCTGTGTGGGAGCAAGGGATGGCCGTCAGATGGTTTCAGGTCATCTCCTCTGCTCCTTCCAGACTGAGAGCCGCCAAGGGCAGGGCCTGGGTTCTCTCCTCTTCTGTCCCTTAGGCTGGGGCCCCCCAAGGGCAGGGTCTGAGTCCTCTCTTTTGGCCCTCCAGACACGAGGACATCAAGGCTGGGCCAGGATCCTGTCTCCCCTAGACAGGCACCCCCTTGAACAGGGCCTGAGTCACCTCCTCCACTCCTCTATACTCAGACTAGCCACGCTCCAGGGCTGTGCCCGCTCCTTTTCCTTCTCCATGGGCAAGGCAGGGCCCTGAGAAACTTGAGGAACAGGCCTGAGGCTGTCCTGACCCCCGGCTTTGTGTCGTCTTGTGGGGAGGGGTCTCACAACCTCACAGTCAAGTCTCCCTTTCCCCTGGAAGCCAGAATTCCTCCTGGTCACTTCCCCTTAGGGTGACTGAGGTCGTGAATGAGAGACTGACTCACGCCCAAAGTGGGAAGTGGATGGACCTTTCTCTTCTCAGATTCAGCGAGGACCCCAGACCTCCCTGGGTCACCCAGCTCTGCCAGCAGGGACCCCTGAGAGGGGAAGGGGGGATTCTAAATCATTTTGCCCCAGATCTTCAGGCAGGGGTGAGTGAAAAGTTTCTGGGCCTCTGTAGAGCTGTCTAGACCCCGGCCCACCTCCGCAGGTCCTTCCCGGGTCCACAGTGGCTCCCCCAGATGAGGCCAGCGGGGAGGCCGGTGCGTGAACTCTTGGAAGATTCTCCGCGGGATCTGGCAGACAGGCCCAGCGTGGGAGGAGGGCGGCTGCGGCTGCCTGCCCTGCCTGGAAGCCGCCTCTACAGCATGTGGGGCACCCAGGCCCACCCTCTGCCTTCAAGCCTCGGATACATCGGGGATCTGGGTCCCGGGCGGACCGCGAGGACCGAGTCTCAGACCCGGGACCGCCCTGCCGCCACGCAGCCGCCAGACTCACCCGCGAGATGGTGAGGGGCGCGCTGAAGTCCCGGCCGCCCACCAGGCGGAAGCCCCAGGGCGAAGGCCCGCGCAGGGTCACGGAATGGGGCATTGCGGGCCGGAGCCGCAGCCGGAGCTTGAACCGGACTCTGAGGAGCCGCCGCCGCCGCCGCCGCCGCCTGGACGCCGCGCCCCGCCCCCGGCCAGCCCGCCCCGGTCCCCCTCGTCCCAGCCCCCGCCCACGCTCCCTGCGCGCCCGGATTGGCCCCGCGGCCGGCCCGACCCTCCCACTTCGGGGGGCTCTGAGGATCCGCCCTCAGCCTCGGCTGCCTGCAACCCGGCACCCCCGCCCAGCTCTGAGACCCCCGGGTTCGGATGGCCCCGACGGCCTGGATCCTGCTCGGGCCTCGGATTTGCCGTCCGCGGACCCAAACCTGGCTGTCGACACCGGCCCTTTGAAGTCGCTTTTAGGGAAGGTGCTCCAGCCCGAGGAGGGATGGAGGGCCCACTTGGGGGATGGGGCTGCGCCCAGCTCAGATACCTCCTCATGGGCCCGACGGGCAAACCCGCGGCCCATCGTCCCGTGTGAGAAGCCCTCTGAACCAAGAACCCTCTGAACCAGGGGCCTGAGCAGCACTGGGCCAGGGACGCAGACCCAAGACGACAGCAGGCAGCGCCAAGCATGGGAGTGGGCACGGAAAGGTCCTCAGACTAGTTTGTGGAGGCCAGTAAGGCTTCCTGGAAGAGGTGGTCCCTGACTTGTATCTGGAAGCAAGGTGTCCCTGCTTCCCCAGGACACTCAGGCATCCTCTTGCTGCTTGCAGGCTCCTCGAAGGCCACCTCCCTGCCTGCACAGCCCCCTCTCCTCCTCCTTTGCCAGGAGCTTTGTTTCCCCAGGTCTCCTGAGAGAGGAGCAGCTGCAGCGGCTGGGGTCGTGGCTGTGCAGTGTGAAGGGAAGAAATATATGCAGCTCTTCACTTTGGGCCCTTCTCTCTCCGAGGTCTTCTCTCCATTCCCAACCATTATCCTCCGGGGATGTACTTGAATAGCCAATGCAGATGCCGTGGCACCACCGGCCTCCCTCTGGTTCTCCGGGCACTTCTGTCTGGCTACATCAGGGAGGCACCATTTACTTTTCCAGACCCTGTGGAGGCCTCTCATTTAGCCCAAATCCTTAACCTCATGTGTCCTTTTAGCCAAGCTGTGATAAGGACCCTGCTCTTGGGCTCCTCACAGGTGGTGGGATGAAATGAGTCCGCTGGGTCTCTGACAACCCCCAAAAAGGAGAACTGCTTGAGAGGCACAAACCTAGGGCAGTCCAAGAAAGGGAGGGGCCCTTCAGGGTAGAATGTGGGTGCCTCTGTGGGAGGCAAGATGCTGCTATCTCTTCAGCTGGGAGAGAAACAAGTGGTGTGTGGTAGCGGGGTGTATATGGGAGTGTATTTGGGGTGTGTGTGTGTGTGGGGGTGGGGGTGTTTGAATCCATCAGAGCACCAGCCTTTCTGCTCAGCCCCACGCAGACTTGGACCACAAGTGGAGAAAGGTGGAAGGGCCAGCAGGAGAGCTGGTCGCTGCATGGTCTCTCTGATGTCTGTAGACCAGAAGTTTCCCAGGACTTAAACCCTACTAAATGGGGTAGAGAGTGGGGGCAGCCATCCCTTATCACTGGCTGTCCCGAGGCTTTGGTGTACAGCATGGCTTGTGGTCAGAGGCCTGTCAGCCTGGCTCCAAGAGTCCTGGTGAATGTAAACAGTACAGACCTTTGCTAGGGAAAGGGATCCTCAGAGGTCTGTGGAAGCTTCTGCCCAGTGCATCCCAAAGTGAATTCCTGAAACTCCTCTTCATACATTGCTTGCTTCCCCCAATTTGACATCCCAAACGCTGCCCACACTCCTCGCCTCCATCCCGAAATTCCCTCATTACCCGTTTACTTCTGTCCAGGAGAATGTGGAGTGGTCCTTCTGAGTATGACCTTCCTGGCCCCTGAGTCTCTGGGCAGTGCAATCCATCCCCAAAGGCTTCTGTCACAGGGTTGGAGGTGGGGGTGGGGTGGGGACTCTGGATGACTTTTTTAGAATCTGGTCCATAAACTTCCCCATTTCATCGTGCAGCGTTCTGGACAGATTGCAATGATGCAGGATCCGCGTCCAAGCCAGTCATCCCTCACATAAGTTCATGATGACATCCCTGACTTAAGAGAACATCAGAGGCTTACTTCTGACTGTACCTTCCCACAGGGGATATGCCAGGTCAGATTGTGTACCTGGAGTTTGGGGGTGGCCCTTCATAGGGGCCATACTGTGAACCCACTCGTACGGTACACTGAGTTCTAGGCAGCAGGTCAGACGAGCTGCAGATTCTATGGCTTCTCCAACTCTCCTGAAAGTTCTTTAAGGAAGCCCTCAGATTTCCTTTTCCCCTGTAATGGCCTTGGTCCTGGGAGATTGCTGCATTGCTGAGACCCTATCGTGTTGGAATATCAAGTCATAAGGCAGTCACAGGGCCTGGAAGCCCTCTTCAAGGTGGGGATGTGTGATGGCCAGGTCACACATCACCCCTGCCCTGGTGGCCTTCACGTATTTCCTGCACATCCATCAGGTATCTGTGCTGCTGGGAATAACCAGACTGCTTATTTCATGCATTCTTCTTCTCTGCATAAATATGTATTGAGTGCTCAGGGCTGGGTCCAGGCATCATCCATAAGGGCAGGGGCTGTGTCCGTCTTATTTATTTATGTCTTTCCAGCACCACGCAGAGAACTTGGCACACAGAAGGCATTAAAAAACATTTGCTGTTAACAACACCACAGTTACAGAAATTATTATCTTAGCTTGCCCTTTGGACATGACCCAGAGGGAGGCAGGGAGGGCATGAGGGGGCTTAGGAAGGTGAAGAATTCTGCTTCTGCTGCCTTCAAGGCCACACCCAGTGGCTCAGGCACGATGCCCAGGCCTTCTGTATGTGGCCAGGTCTGTCCAAGGTCAGGAGGAGTCACGGTGTGCTTTCTTCAGTGGGCAGGCAGGGTTGGCAGGCTCCGGCAAGAGCAGACAACCTTGGGAATGCCGTTGGGCCTGAGCCTAGAATGAGAGGGAAGGATTTGGACAAGAACAACCTCAGGCTAAGGGCGAGGTCAACCTGGAAGACAATCCAGGAGAGTGCCCAGGATTGATGTAGCCCTGAGTGGGGAGGTGGCGTGGAGTAATGGGGCAGCACATATTTAAGGATACCTTCCCGTGAGGCCGTGGGGGCTAGTCAGAGAGCTCAGCTGCTGACCTGCTCCTCCCTGGCCTAGTGGCCTCAGGTCTCCAGGTAGAGTCTGCTCCACTCAGGCTCAGCTCCTTGAGGCCCAGCCGCCTCTACCCAGCCAAGAGCCTGAATTCCAAGGGAATCTAAAGCCTTGCTTGGGAGTTCCTTCTTCCTGGAATGCCCGGTCCACAGAACTGACCACTCCAGGGCCTCAGAAACAGCCAGAGAGAACTTTAGATGCCCCCATTTCAGTGTGACCTGTCTGGTCCAGCTGCACCCAGGTGTCCGCTCTCCTAGAAGCCTGCTGGTCAAGGCCAGGAACCCGAATGGTGGAGAGGAAGCAGTCTGTGGTGGGCAGAGCTGGAAGAGGGGCAGTGTGGGTCTCCTGCAGGGTTAGAACCGTGCCTTAAAGTGACAGGAAGTTAAGGCAGGCCCACCGTAGGCAGGGGTCGGGGCTCTGCAAGGGGTAGAGGCAGCCAGGGGCATGGGCACCAGGTAACATCCAAAAGGAAGGTCTGAGACAGTACAGCCTGTGAGGTGGGCTGAGGGCTGATGCCCAGCATCTCCTGGAAGGACAGGACTCAGTCAGGAGGCAACAAAACTGGTCTTGGAGCTGTGGTTGGTTCAGCAGAACACAAAGGGGAGGGCATGCCTGTGGCAAAGGGCGTTTCCCAGCTCTAGTTCTGTGCCATTCAATCCTTTAACAAACACTTAACTGAGTGCCTGCTATATGTCCAGCCCAGACGTGGTCAACTAACCTGGGGGCGTGGTGGGGATTCTCCAAGCTGCCACACCTCTCTAGGGGCTGAGATGCTGGAGGCTCCAGAGGGCGTCAGTCCCCAAGGATCCAAACAGGGACAAAGCTGACTCTGCCAGCTGGGACCCAGTTACTGGCCCTGAGCCAGATTCCAGGGCGGACACAAGAGCAGAACCAGCTCTCTTCAGGAAACTGATCCTGGGAGAGGTGTGTGACCACCAAACGCTCACACAGTTTCAAGTGGTAGGTCTGGAGTTTTAGACCCTGTGTTGGTGCCTCTGTGCCATGTGCCTTGCCCCAGGGACAGATGTGTCTCAGCCGGACCTGCAGTCCCCATCAGTACCCCTGTCAGACCTGCTCTGTCTCTGTTTTCACAGAGAAAACCAGTCTGCTCTGGGACCCAGCAAAGGGCTGCCAGGCAGCAGGGCGGGGACAGGTTTACCTAGCTGGGCCCTGAGAGGCCCCGGCCCTGAGGCCTGGGTGTAGAAGGGTATTGGGAGGAGTGGCATCTCGCACAGTGGTGGGGGTGGGGGGATGAGGGGGTGGGGAGGCAGCTGACAGGTGGGAGGGCCAGAGGCGGCTCAGCCCAGCCCCAGCAGGGAAGTGACAGAACAGGCTGTTTGTGGTGGCAGCAAGGCCCATGTGATGGAGCCTTGTGCAACTGGGGCCTCAGGAAGGCAGCTTGCAAAAGCACCACAGCCTCACCCCTGCCTCAAGGAGACCCCCATCCTTTCACCCTTCCCACTTCTCATTCAGGCCAGAGGATTCGGGCAGGCTGCCTGCCATCCCCCAGGCTCCCCCAGCATCAGATGTCCCAAGTCTACCTGTAGTCCATAAATAGAGGCCCAACCCAGGTGTATTCAGGTTTCCAGTTTCTCCTGACAGCTGGAGCCTTCCCTTAGCCTCGCCTCTTGGTGTCTGTGAGGAGAAGATGCCTCCATTTGCAAATCAGCTCCTCCAGGCAGAGCAGCAGAGGGATCACGGAGTAACTGTACTGTGTGCTCATTCTACTCCCTGGACATAGAATGTCTTGGTCATGGCCTGACCATCACTGTGCCTGGACAAAAGCAGGGGTGTAAAACCCTTTCCTTCTCAGCCAGAGAGAGAGGCACACTGCTATGAGATGCAGGTAAGGCTCGAGCAAAATTGCAGGGATGACAAGAAGGAGACGGACATAGGTGCAGCCCAGAAATTCAGTTACTGGGGCTCCCCAAACATACGCTGTCACTCATCTGTCAGTTGGGACCTGGACTCATGGCCCAGCTTTAGCCCTTCCCCAGTGCACACATCCACAGACACTCACACTCCAATTTAGCAGTGGCCTGGCCAGGACAATCTGGTCTCTGGCCTGAGGCCTCTCCTCTTTTTGACCACTAGAACTGATATCCAGGGCTACTCAGAGGGCAGGAGAAGCCCACGCTACTTCCATATTTCTTCCTCCCATCCTTTTTTTTTTTTTTTTAATACCAGCTAGAATGAACTTGGAGCACTTTCATATTTCTAGGTTCCCAGTAAAATAAAAAAGAAAGAAATGTGAGAATAGCGTTTCAAGAATTATGGCATTTGTTACTTCTGCTTTGTTTATTTATTGGTCAGATATTTTTGAGAGCCTATGTGTCAGGCACTGTTTTAGGCCTGAGTGTTAAACTATTAAGTTTTATTTATTTATTTATTTATCTATTTATTTACTTATTTATTTATTATCTTTTAAAAAGAGATGGGGTCTCAATATGTTGCCCAGGCTGGTCTCGAATTCCTGGGCTCAAGCAATCCAACCACCTCGGCCTCCCAAAATGCTGGCATTATAGGTGTGAGCCACTGTGCCGGGTCTTAAGTCTTTATAATACATGTTTAAAATGGATAGCCTCATTTGGGAATAACTTCAAAGATTTAAATTTCAGTCTTCCTAGTTCTTCGTCTCAGGAGGGACCCCCATAACTCCTGATGCCCATGGTTTTCTTACTGCTATAGATTAGGCCTCTGTCTCTTGATCCTGAGGGGCCATGGGGGCTGCGATTCAGATTGGCAGAGGTGGCGAAGCTCTCCTCAGGAGTCTGGCTAGCATAGGTCTGCCGCTAGCCTATCCTCCATGCCCATCCTTTCTATCTCTTACGATTGGCCCTCTCCCCTACAGTGCCAACTCCTTTAGTCACTGATTGGTCTTGGTGAAGTGCCCTGCCCCATGGTGCCCAGCACTGCCCAGTGGTGACTGAGTCACAGGCTGGCGGGGACTGTTCAGGCTGACCTCACCCCCGGGCCTGGCCATAGGATACCAGCTGTGGCCACCTGGTGTGAGCCTGGCCGCCTGTGTTGCTGGGAGAGTCAGGCAGAGCCATGTCGCTGAGTCCAGTAGCTGCCAGCTGGCCCAGAGGCCTGGGAATCCAGGTGCAGGGATTAAAGTCGGAAGAGCCAGATCCAGGCCTGTGAGGGTGAAGCTGGGCTGAGGTTGCTGGAGGCTCTCAAGAGAATGGATTGGAGCAAGGCCCATGAGTCAGCCTAATGTCCTGGGTGGCTATTTTCTTGGCTTCTAAGACAATCAAAATTCTTTCTCACTTCCCCTCCCAAGGCTAGGTCCATAGCTGTGTAGATCCGGGATCTGCAGTGCGGAATTGGAGGCAGAGCTTTCAGTGGGAGTGGGGCTGAAATCCTCACACCCTGCATCTCTCATACCCACCCACAATGGTAAGAGCATTCGCAGGACTTGAGCTTCCACCAAGAGGATGCCTGATCAAATTGTTTGCCCCCTGTGAGATCACCATATTAATAGGAAGATAGGCTTGCCTAGGAACAGTGGAGGCTGTGTCTTCTCCAGGAGAAACCAGGAGCTCTAAGAGAATGTATAATGAGAACTTCTATGTGTGGAGAGTTAAACAAGAAGCTGTCTCATCACAGGGAAGGTGAAGAGAAAATGGCGGATCTGGGCTTGAAGTGCACGTAGTGTTGGAGAAGGCCCCACCTAACGCTCTAGGACCAGCAGTCCCTGAGAAGTAGCTGTGTCTAGGATTAAGAAAAGCTGACCATGGAGAGCTGTGACATTGGGCATTCAAGCATGAAGCATTGTTGGCCCAGGGAAGGTGCACAAGCATTCTCTCTCAGAGAACCATGGTGTTCCAGAGCCAGAGAGAGATGGAGAGCTTCCACAATCCTTGTGAAGATCTGTTATCCTAAAACCAATATACCCCTCTAAATTGTCAATATAGCAAATTGGTTCCCATGGTGTATTGAAACCCTATTACCACCTTGGGGATTCTTTTTCAAATTACAAGCTTGATTTAACATGAAATCTAATGATTAATACATTCGATTAAAATGAAGAAAGGAATCTTGTAATTATCTCAAAAGGCATTGATAAATTTCATCAGCCATTCACATGAAAAATGTTAGAAAACCATGAAGAGAGGAAATGTTCTTAACATTTTAAGGAACAGATATAAAAACCAAAAGCCAGCATTAGATTTAACAGTCTAGAAAGTTATATTAATGGGAGAATCCAATGTCCTCTTCACTACTGTTGCTCAGTGTTGCTCTGGAAGTCCTAACCAGGACAATAGGGTGAAAAGAAGAAATAAGGGAGAACTAAAGGAAGTAAGTAATAGAAAGAGTCAAAATGATCATTATTTGCAGATATTATGATTTTCCCTTTGTAATATCCAAGAGAATCAATTGAAAAATGATTATGACCGGTGGGTGAATCCAGTAGGATGGAGCAGAGTAGAATAAATTCATATATGTATATAGATTTGAATGGCTTTTAAGAGTGCTAAGTCACAACTGATTGGAAAATGTGATGAAAACAATTTACCATTCACAATAATAGTGAAACATTAAAAATATCTAGAAATGAATTTTGAGTACGTCAAAACCTATAAACTTTTTTCTTTTTTATTTCCTTTTTCTTATCCTAGTGAGTGAGAACAAACAGCCTATAAACTTTGATCTAGGATAGATTTAAAAGAAGACAAAAGGAATGCAGGCATATGTCATGTTTCTAGAAAACTCAGTATTTTAAATTTATTAGTAAATTCAGTGCAATTCCAAACAAAATTCATTTGGGTGGAAGGAACTGACAAGATGATTCTAAGGATCAACTGAAAAGTAAGTATGAAAAAACCCCACCAATATTGGATTAAGAGACTAATAAAGTAAGATTTGCCCTATAAGTATCAAAGTATGCAATAGAGCTAAAATAATTAAGAGTGTGATAGCAGCATAGGAAAAGACAAATACATTAGTGGAACAAAAGAGAGTCCATAGCATGAGATAAAGAAAACATTTTAATCCAGGGAATAAAAGGCAGTTTACTCAATAACTCATGTTGGGATCATTTATTATTATGCATAAAAAATAAGGCTATAATTCTATATGCTATATAATTTCCCACATTATAAAGTAAATCCCAAATGGATTCATTATTTATATATTTTAATTTTCCCAATGTGAATGCTTTTATAAACTGCTCATATGCTTAAATTAAAGAAAGGACTGGTAAAAAATATAGATTAATATTTTTATAATCATGGTGCTATGGTTAGAATGCGTCCCCCAAAGTTCATGTGTTGGAAACTTAATCTACAATGCAACAGTGTTGAGAGGTGAGATCTTATGAGGTGATAAGGTCATGTGGGCTCTGCTCTCAGTGGATTAATGCCAACAGGGGTGGGTTTGTTATTGTGGGAATGTGTCCTTGTGAAGGAGGAACTCGGCCCCCCTTTGTCTCTCTCACCCTCTGGCCTTCCGCCATGGGATAATGCAGCAAGAAGGCCCTTGAAAGATGCTGGCACCTTGGTATTAGACTTCTCAGCCTCCAGAATTTTGAGAAATAAATTTCTTTTCTTTATAAATTACTCAGCTATTGGTATTCTGTTATAGTAATTTAAAGCAGACTGAGACACTTGAGGTGAGAAACATCTCTTTTGTGAAGATAAACACTTGAAATATGTTTTCCTGTTACATATGGATTTCAAAAATCAGAGAAATATGCAGCAAACGGTTGGTAGTTTTTATTTCTGGGGATGGTATTTTGGGACATTTACTTTCTCTAAGTTATATATTTGTACAGTGTTTTAATTTCATATAAATAAATTTTACTGAGTTTGTAATTAGAAAAATGAGGATAATAAAAAGGAAAATAAAGACAACAGAAGGACAAATACTACTACTTATATAAGAACCTTACAATAATACACTTCCATTTACTTCTCCCTTTTTTGCTAATGTTGTTATGTGTTTACCTCTGTATCTGCTACAAACTCCATAACAAATAATCATTATTTTTGCTTTAAACAGTCAATTGTCTTTTAAGTAATTTTAAAAACAAGAAAACCTATTTTCTATTTACTTGTTAGGTTTACTGGTAGTACTTGTTCTTTTGTTTAGAGCTGAATTTCCAACAGGTATCAAAGAGCCATCTCAGCAGAGAAATGGCTTATTTCCCTTCAGCCTTAAGAACTTCCTTTAGGCCAGGCATGATGGCTCACACCTGTAATCCTAGCACTTTGGGAAGCCGAGACAGGCAGATTGCCTGAGCTCAGGATTTCGAGATCAGCCTGGGCAACAACAATGAAACCCTGTCTCTACTAAAATACAAAAAATTAGCCGAGCATGGTGGTGTACGTGAGCCTGTAGTACCAGCTACTCGGGAGGCTGAGGCAGGAGAATCGCTTGAACCCAGGAGGCGGAGGTTGCAGTGAGCCGAGATCGCGCCGTTGCACTCCAGCCTGGGCAACAGAGCGAGACTCCGTCTGCAGAAAAAAAAGAAAAGAACTTCCTTTAACATTTCCAGTAGTACAGATGAACTGGCGATGAATTCTGTCTGCATTTTTTTAAAATCCCAAAGTATCTTTACTTTTCATTCCCCACCCCACCCCACTCCTGTTTTTTTTTTTTTTTTTTTTGAGGAGACAGAGCCTTTCTTTCTCCCCCACCCTGGGGTGCAGTGGCACGATCTTGGCTCACTGCAACCTCCGACTCCTGAGTTCAAGCAATTTTCATGCCTCAGCTTCCCGAGTAGCTGTGATTACAGGCACCTGCCACCACGCCCAGCTAATTTTTGTATTTTTAGTAGAGACGGGGTTTTGCCATGTTGGCCAGACTTGTCTCAAACTCCTGACCTCAGCTGTTCCACCCGCTTCAGGCTCCCAAAGTGCTGAGATTACAGGTCTGAGCCACAGTGCCCAGCCTCTCATTCCGTTTTAAAGATAACTTCCCTGGATATAGAATACTAGGTTGCTTTCTTTCTCATAGATTATTTAATATTTAATATATAATTCCTATAATTTTATTGTTTTATGTCTTGCATTACTCCTGGTAAGAAATAAATGGTGATTCTTTTTTTTTTTTTTTTTTTTTTTTTTTT
>NC_045437.1:157731813-157748186 GCF_002776525.5 Piliocolobus tephrosceles
TTTTTTTTTTTTTTTTTTTTTTTTGAGATGGAGTCTGGCTCTGTCACCCAGGCTGGAGTGCAGTAGGGCAATCTCAGCTCACTGCAAGCTCCACCTCCCGGTTTCACGCCATTCTCCTGCCTCAGCCTCCCGTGTAGCTGGGACTACAGGCGCTCACCACCGCACCCGGCTAATTTTTTGTATTTTTAGTAGAGACGGGGGTTTCACCGTGTTAGCCAGGATGGTCTCGATCTCCCGACCTCGTGGTCTGCCCGTCTCGGCCTCCCAAAGTGCTGGGATTACAGGCGTGAGCCCTGTAATGTGCCTACATTCTTTTATCACTTCTAAGATGTTCTATTTGGTTTTAAGATTTTGACTATGATGTTCCTAGATGTAGTTTCCTTGTTTTTATCTTCTTTGGAGTTTTAAAACCCCAACTTCTTTGGATGGTGTATTAATAATTTTTTAAATCAAATATAGAATTTTATTTACCATTTAAAAGAATTTTTTTTTGCCCCAATCTCTTTCTCCCGTTTCCTTCTGGGACTCCAAGTTTATGTATATATTAGATTGCATGATACCGTTTCAAGGTCACTTCGTTGAGGCTGTGTTTGCATTTTTCGGTCCTTTTGCTTTTAGGTGGTTTCCATTGTCTTGACTTCAAGCTCATTGATCTTTTCATTTGTAGAATCCAGTCTACTCATAAGTTTATCTAGTAAATTTTCCATTTTGTATATTATATTTTTCAGTTCTAGAATTTTCATTTAGCTCCTTTTTTATAGTTTTCATTTCTCTGCTGAGATAGCTCATCTATTCATTTATTATGTCTATCTTGTAATTTAAACTTCTTTAACATATTTATAATAGCTGTTTAAAGTCCTCATCTGCTAATTCCAATATCTATGTTACCTCTGGATCTATTTCTGTTGATAATTTTTTGTCCTGGTTATGACTCATATTTTCCTGCTTCTTCATATGTTTGGTAATGTTTGACTGTATATTGGGAATTATGAATACTTCATTGTTAGGAGTTTGGATCATGTTTAAAGAGTGTTGAGTTTGTTTTATTAGGTAGTAAATTCACTAGAGGCCCAATTTGAGCCTATGAGGCTTGGTTTTAGGCTTTATTAGCAATCCACTAGGCCTTATGGAATCTTGCTCTGCATGTGAGGCTTAGACAAAGCCTCAGGAGCACCTCTGTGTACCTTTCCAGAGCTCCTTCTTTGTGTAGCTCCTTCTTCTTTGATACCCTGTCCCACAAATTTCAGCCACCTCAGCATCTGCTATCTATGATCTTTGTTTCCTTCGCTTGATGAGACCATTGTTCTCTCTCTCTCTCTCTCACTCTCTCACTCTCTCTCTTTCTCTTTAGATATCTCGACCTCCTGGCCTCAAATGATCCTTCTGCCTAAGCCTCTGGAGTAGCTGGTACTACAAGTGTGCACCACAATGCCTGGCTAATTTTTTAACTTTCGTAGAGACAGATTATTGCTATGTTGACCAAGCTGGTCTCAAACTCCTGGCCTCAAGGGATCCTCCCACCTCAGCCTCCCAGAGTGCTAGGATTACAGACGTGAGCCACTGTGCCTGGTGCCATTGCTTTCTGGGCACCACTTCCCTATGCCATGGTTTGGAAAGTATCCCAGACAAAGCACTTTGGTTCACCTTGTGTGTTTCCCTTCTCTCAAGGACAAAGGCTTTTGATGTTCAGTGCCTGTAATCACTGGCTATAAATATTTCATCGAGTTTTATGGTTGTTTACAGTGGAGAGGGAAGTTTATTACCAATTTATCAGTTATGGTTGGAACCTAAGGAAAGTTTGAAAACTAAAAGAAGAAAGAAAAGGAAAAGAAAATAGGAAGGCCTAATTCAAGGTGTGGATCTGATGTCATAAGTGTCTAAGAGTCTGAGCTTCATCTCAAAGCAGCTGGGCCAGTTGAGCATACCCTTCTGTAGTTCCTTTTAACCTGGCATCAGAATCGGACTGAATAAAACGCACAGTTCTGGCCACTATAGCAGATTGTGTCAAACTTATGCTCCTGCTGAAAACAACTATAAAAGTTGGACAAAATGTGTAAAACAACTAGTTGAAGGCATTTGAGAATAGTCAATACAGCTAAAAATTGAGGAGTTAAGATCCCGGAGAAAAGGGAATAATGTGTGGTGAGTTCCACATCTTTGCTTTTTCCGTAGGGGCATTTCATATATTGTTACTTGAGGGAACAGGGACCTAGCAGAAAGCATCAGTCTTACCAGATTGACGATACAAACGTCAGAGTTCAGGGGTGCCAAAGAAGATGGAAATTAAGAAGGAAAATTCCAGAAGGTAGGAAACAAGAGAGAAGGAGCCCAAAATTGCATGCAAATTCCTCCAACTTTATTGGATTTTTTTTTTTTTTTTAAGACAGGGTCTTGCTTTGTTGCCCAGGCTGGAGTGTAGGGGTGTGATCTTGGCTCACTACAGCCTCCTTCGACCTCCCAGATTCAAGCCATCCTTCCATGTCAGCCTCCCAAGTAGCTGGGGCTACAGGCACATGCCTGGCTAACTTTGCTTTTTTTTTTTTTTTTGTAGAGATAAGGTCTCACTATGCTTCCCAGGCTGAGCTTGAACTCCTAGGCTCAAGCAATCCTCCAGCCTTGGTCTCTAAAGTGTTGGCATGAGTCACCGTGCCCAGCCTATTGGTCTACTTTTAGCCTATGAGGCTAAAGAACTGAGCAAATTTTAGTAGTCTTAAAGTGTTGGGGAGACAAATTGGAATTCAAATTCTATCAAGGTAGAGAGGCCTTGGTAAATGCATAGGTGTTCTGCTAAGTCCCAGAAGGGTCACACACTAGGAGAGAAGGTCACATCCTAGGAATAAGAGATACGTCCTAGGACAAAAATGAACCACACCAGCCAAAACATGACATAAACCAAAGCCTTGACAGGAGTAAGGTATTTATTTGGTTCTCTGCCTTCCAGAAGGCAACTTAATTCTTTCTTTCTGGATGAATACATCACCCAGAGACCTTCCAACTTTTCATTCAAAATGTGCATCATCCAATAGAGAAGTATGAGACATGCTAAAAAACAAAACAAAACAAAACACAAAAAAACAGGGCCAAATGACTAAAAATCAAGAGAAAAGACAGACAATGGAAATAGACCCACAGGTGTTTCAGGAATGAGAGACTTCCAATAATTATGATGAAAATGTTCAAGAAAATGGAGAGAAAATGGAGGTAAAAAAAAAAAAAAAATAGATGAAGAGCTAGAGAATTTAAAAATAGAATTGCCAGAATACTGATAAAGATAGCAGATAGGAGGCAGGACTAGCTTGCAGCTCCTACTCAGACAAACAGAGTGTGGAGACTCACATCCTGAACTTTTGCTCCAAGAACTACTACTGCAGGAACATACCAGGAAAGCCAAGAGAATTCACAGACCCTTTGAAGGAACTGGATCACTACTGCAGGCTCCTTGAGACGCAAAAAAAACCATGAGTCTGCTTGTTTTCTCAGCGGGGAGGCTCATGGTCTGGGACAAGTTCTCAGCCCTGGGCACTGGCTGCCTGGAAATAGACTCAGTACTGTTGTGGGGGCATGGTGGGAGTCAGATTGGCCTTTAAGATTGCGGGGTGCATGGAAGCAGGGTGACACCTGCAACTGCCAGCTTTCCCCCACTTCCCTGGCAACCTGTATGACTCAGCAGAGGCAGCCATAATCCCCCTGGGAGTATTCCATCAGACTGGGAATGACACCCCATCCCCCACAGCAGCTGCAGCAAGCCCTGCCCAAAGAGAGGTTGAGTTCAGAAACGCCTATCCCCGCCCCCACCTGGTGGTCTTTTTCTACCCACCCTGGTAGCCAAAGACAAAGGTCATAATCTCTTGGGAGCTCTATGGCCCTGTCCACCATCTTAACCAGGTGTCCTTAGGGTAAATTTGCATTCTCCTTATAGGACTGCAGCAGATGTGCTCTTGAAAGCACCACCTCCTGGCTGGAGGCCAACCAACACAAAACCAAGGACCCTCACGGAGTCCACTTCACTCCCCTGCTACCTCCACAGGAGCAGGTGCTAGTATCCATGGCTGCAATACTTGAAGATGGATCACATCACAGGACTCTGCGGACATTCCCCAGGTACAAGCCCATAGCCCAGTAGCTCTGCTGGGTGCTAGACCCAGAAAAGCAAAAACAATCACTACAGTTCAGCTCTCAGGAAACCCCATTCCTAGGGGAAGGGAGAGAACACCACATCAAGAGAGCAACCCATGGGACAAAATAATCTGAACAATAGCCCTTGAATTCCAGACCTTCCCTCTGACATAGTCTACCTAAATCAGAAAGAACCAGAAAAACAATTCTCTTAATATGACAAAACAAGATTCTTTAACACCCCCAAAAGATCATACCAGCTCACCAGCAATGGATCCAAACCAAGGCAAAATCTCTGAATTGCCAGAAAAAGAATTCAGGTTGATTATTAAATTAATCAAGGAGGCACCAGAGAAAAGTGAAGTCCTACTTAAAGAAATCAAAAACGTGATACAGGATTTGACAGGAATAGTGTCATTAGGGATGGTAGTAGTTCTTCTTTGAATGTCTGATAGAATTCAATTGTAAATCCATCTGGTCATGGATTTTTGGTTTTGGTTGCCAATTTTTCTTTTTTAGAGATGGAGTCTCGCTCTGTCACCCAGGCTGGAGTGCAGTGGCGTGACCTCAGCTCACTGCAACCTCCGCCTCCCAGGTTCAAGCAATTCTCCTGCCTCAGCCTCCCGAGTAGCTGGGACTACAGGCGCACACCACCACATCCAGCTAATTTCTTTTGTATTTTAGTAGAGACAGGGTTTCACCGTGTTGCCCGGGCTGGTCTCGAACTCCTGAGCTCAGGCAATCCACCCTCCTTGGCTTCCCAAAGTGCTAAGATTACAGGCATGAGCCACCGCACCCAGCTGGCAATTTAAAAAATTCCCATTTAAATCTCACTGCTTGTTATTCGTCTGTTGAGAGATTCTATGTCTCCCTAGTTTAATCTAGGAGGGTTGTATATTTCCAGGAACTTAACCATCTCCTCTAGGTTTTCTAGTTTCTGCATGTAAGGTTTTCATAGTAGCCTTGAATAATCTTTTGTGTTTCTGTGGTATTGAAGCGACTTCGTTGTCTGGGGAAATACCCTAGGTTCATCTTGCACTGAGAAGATTAACAACACAGACACACACACCTGGAGCAGGTTAAGGAGGGGAACGTTTAATAGACAAAAAAAGAAGAGAGAGAGAGAGAGAGAGAGCGGGCTTTCTCATATAGAGAAAGCGGGGCGCCCAAGAGGGTTTCTGGGTTGAGGGTGCGATGTGATCCATTTTATAGAGAGATTTGAGGAGGCAGTGTTTGATTTACACAGGGGCCAGGGGATTGGTTTGACCAGGGGTAAGTAATTACATAGCCTGAGAAGAAATTGGCCATCCCACCTTAATCTTTTATTGTGTAAATGTGACCTCCACCTGTCCGGCGCTATTTGAACCTTGATTCCTCATTGTACCACACATAAAATTAATTTAAGATGGATCATAGACTTAACTATGAAACAATCAAGCTTCTAAAGGAAACCATGGAAGCATAGTTTTACGACCTCTGGGTAGGGAAACATTTCTTAAATGGGACATAGAAAGCACTAACCAAAATATAAAATATTAATACATTGGATTTGTAAGAATTTAGAACTTTTATTTATCAAAAGATCCTATTAGGAGAATAAGAAGTCAAAGCACAGATTGAGAGGGAATATTTGCAATACATATATCCAGCAACAAACTCATACACAGAAAATATATAGACTTCTACAATTCAGTGAGGAAAGTGTAGAAACCCCAATAGGAAAATGGACAAGGACTTGAACAGTCATGTCACAAGAAATAACTAATAAACACATAAAAAGGTGCTCAATATCACCAGGGAAACGTTCCTTTAAATTGCAATGAGATATTGCTACACGCCCACCAAAATGACCGAAATTGGAAAAGCTAACAATAGCAAATAATGGCAAAGATATGAAGCAACGCTCATTCATTGCCATTGGGAATGTAATTTTGTTTATCCATTTAGAAAAATGATAATATCTACAATAGCTCAATATATGCATGTCTTACGACCTAGGAATTTCACTCCTGGATTTTTATTATATTTAAATAAGTGCTTGTGCCCACCAAAAGACATGTGCAAACATATACAAAACAGTTTTATTTAACATGACTAAAAACAACGCAATGTTCATCAACAAAAATGGATAAATTGTGTTATATTCAAACAATGGAATACCACATAGCAATGAAAAAGAATGAGGAACTATTACAAACAAAATAGATGGATATCACAACCATAATGTGGAGTATAAGAAGCCGACCTGAAAAAATATATATTGTATAACTTCACTTTTATAAAGTTCAAAATCTGACAAAACTAATCAAAAGTGAAAGAAGAAAGAACAGTGCTTAGCTTTGGGAGCGTTTACTGACGATGGAAAGGCACATGGAAGCCCTCTGGTATTCTGGAAATACTGTATTTTTAGGTGGGAGGTAATTACGTGAATTTATATATAAGCAAAACGCATCGAGGTGTATATTTAGACATGTTTAGTTTACTGTGTGTTAACTATATCTTAATAAGCTTTTAAACCAAAGCACACTGGCTGCCCATGCCTTTCTACCCCTGCTAGTGGGGATTCGTGAGGCCCAAAGAGGGAGATACTATTAATAGCTTTCCAGTGTATAGAAGATGGGCTCATATTTGCACCCCTAGTTTATGGAGCAGGGCACACCAATTACAGGTCACACATGGAATCCATTCATGCGTACCTTCTTCCTCTCTCTGTGTACCACTATTTGTTCCCCAAATCAAAGAGGGCTTCCAGGGTAAGCTGTGGGTTTGGCCTTGGAGGCTTGTGACAATAAACTGGGGAGATGTATTAGTGTGCTACGGCTGCCATAACAAAATATCACAGCCTGAGTGGCTTAAACAATAGAAATTCATTTCCTCGTAGTTCTGGAGGCCAGAAGTTCAAGATTAAGGTGTCATCAGGGCGGTTCCTGGTGAGGCCTCTCTTCCTGGCTTGTGGATGGCCACCTTCTTGCTGTGTCCTCCCATGGCCTTGTCTTTGTGCAAATGTGGAGATACAACTCTCTTGTCTCTTCCTCTTCTTATAAGGACGCCAGTCCTATTCAAGTAAGGCTTCACCCCGTGACCTCACGTAGCCATTATTAGCTTTATTAACCTCTTTATAGGTCTTATCTCGAAATGCAGTCATACTGTAGGTAAGGGCTTCAACATACGAATTTTGAGGCTATGCAATTCAATCCGTAAAAGGAGCTGATTTACTTTTTATACCCATGTCTTTTTGGCCCCCTCCACCCCACTGATCTCAGAGCATTTCCTGGGGGTCACCTCAGCGTGTTCTGCAACAATCCCCTCCCTCTGAGGCGGACGGACAGCTCTGCCCTGCCCCCCTCACTACTTCTGCTGTCCATGGCTCTGGGAGGCCTCTGCTCTGCTGGAATTATCATCTGTGCTGGTCACCACTGGGGAGGGATGCTGTTTACTGTTGATACCCCCAGCCCAGTCCCAGTGGTGGTGGGGGGTATACTCCCTCATTAGGCACTTCCCTCTACTTCCCAAACACAGCAAGGCCCAGGGAGGAATGAGGCTCTGTGTGGCCACCACAGGTCTCCATGGGAATGAGCTGTTCCCTCCCCCAGGCTTTGCTCATTCTATCTCCTCTGCTGGAATACCATTCTCCCAGACCGCCAGCACTTCACCTGGCTGACTATGCAGGGAGACCCACACCTCATCCTCCTACCTGACCACTCGGCAAGTGAGCCTCCCCTTCTGTAGTCTCCCTCAGCCTCTGCGATTCACTGTCAATTTCTTCATCTGTGCCTCCTCTCCCCCCATAAAACTAAACAAACAAACAAGCAAAAAAAAGACAACATGAGCTCCATGCAGGCAGGGTGTTTTTCTGACTCATCTCTGTGTCCCTGGGTACCCAGGACTGGACACAAGGGAGGTGTCAGGGGATGTTTGTTGACTGACTGTAAGTGAGGGTGTACAGGGTTCCTGAAGCCCCAGGCTGAGTGACCAAGTATGGAAACGCTGCCTGCCACACTTCAGCATGGCCAAGGCAGCTGGTCTTCTCCTTCAAAGGCAGAAGACCAAACCTGAGGCTTGATAGGTCATAGAGCCAGGCTTTCATGTCTAGGCTACAGACAGCTTCCTCAACGTCCATCTCCTCTTCCCTACTGATCTTTTCCTGCTACTCCCCATTGGTTGAACCCAACCGGAAGTTGATGCTATCCATACAGGTCAGCAGCCAGGACACAGAGCAGGGGGAAGAGGAGACAGGAGAAGAGACCT
This sequence comes from Piliocolobus tephrosceles, assembly GCF_002776525.5. Classification (NCBI taxonomy): domain Eukaryota; kingdom Metazoa; phylum Chordata; class Mammalia; order Primates; family Cercopithecidae; genus Piliocolobus; species Piliocolobus tephrosceles. The sequence goes on from NC_045437.1 coordinate 157,740,178, forward strand.
GGAAGGGTAAGCAGATGACATCTGTCAAGTGTTAGGTAACACTTGGTACAGGGAGAGTGCTCCATAAATTAGTTGTCCAATCACAGAAACATCCCAGAGCATCATAGAAACCCAGATGAGGACTGCCCATCCTGCTCCTCTGGCTCTTCTCCTCCAGGAGCTCCTCTCCACAGAGCCAGGATATTCTGGGTATGTTCAGAGTTCAAGGTCTCCCCATCTCCTTTCCTAACTTCACTGCATTACTAGTCCTTGGTGTTTCCTTAGGGTTACTGGCTTCTACGGCTCGAGGCTTCTACAGTCTGAGGCTTCCCAAGGCTACAAGTCAACTTAGCTGACCATGAAGGGCCCTGATCACTATGGGCCGAGGAAAGGATTTGGTGGCTTCCCAATATCCTCCCTGCCTCTTCAGCCAGTGGAGGTCCCAGCATTGGAGTCACTCCCCAGGGCCTGGAAAACATCTCTCTCTGCCCAGTTGCTCATGATTCTGCAGCCCTAGACACAGGTCTCAGCTAAACCTTGGCAGGTTGGAGGGATGGGGCACCAAGTGGAACCCCAAGTGAAGGGGCTTTTTGAGCAAGGCTGGAGCTGCTCCTTTGAGTGTCCCCTGCTGGGCTCCATGCACCCTCTGGTGGCCAACCTCATTTTTGCAACTACAGCTCTGGACAAGAAGGAAGCAGCTCCCCTAAAAGATTGTCCCAGAAGGCCTCACACACATTTGCCCTGGGACAAAAATAATTGTTGGTGCCCCAGGAGAGAGAGCAGAGAAAATTCCAGATCTTGATGAGGGCAGGGTGTCAGCCTGGCCTATAGCTGTTGGGTGACCATTGGGGTGAGAGGGCAGTACTTGCCCCCAAAACTGCATCCGCCAATGACAGCGTCTAACGGCCCAGCCAGTTTGGGAAAGCCATCTTTCCACCTTTACCACCTTGATCATTCACTCTTCAGCCAAGAAGATGTACTGTCCAAGCCATCCCTTCTCCCTTGGGCTCTGATTTCTACAGATGATAGAGGTAGACATCTTCCTGATTCCAAGCCTGCAACTAGCTGGTTCAGGGTGTGGAACAAGGCCAGAGTCTCGTTCAAAGTCAGTATCAGGCTCTTGTTCAGAGTCAAGATTAAGGGCAGAGCCAAAGGACAAAGGACAGAACCTCCTCCTTCTCATGTGAAAGGCCAGATCCACACGCTTGCATATGCATGTGAATCCCTCTGTGCATAAGCATACAAATGTGTGTGTGTGTATGTGTGTGTGTGTATGTGTGTGTGTGTGTGTGTATGTGTGTTGGTGGGTGAGAGCCCTCTTACTAGAGGCTATGGCTAAGTCTTTCAGGCACTAGAAGGTCAGGGATTATCAAGCTTCTCACAGGTTTATGCAAATGTTTGAAACATGAAAAAATATAGAAAGCTATGAAAAATACAAATACTAAATATAGCAAATGTTAACAGTATGTCATAGTCATAGTCAACTGAAGTTCAGCCATGCTCTTGTGTGGTTAAGTTTAAAATGTATTTATGTGGGATGTGGGTGTGTGGAACAGGTTGGATGTGGAATGAGGTAGTCAGGATCTTTGGAGGAATTAGTGCCCTGGCCTCCTTGTGGTGGGTAAGAGTCCCAGGGCAGTGTCCTGCAGGGGCACAAGGCAGGGCTGACTAGCAAGTTCAAATGCTGGTGTCTACTGAAGGGAAGGGGAGATCAGAGCTGCAACTGAAGCTGATAATAGCAGGGCAGTTGAGAGCAGGAAAGAGGCCACAGGAGGATTTAGGGTCCTTGAGGCAGGAGTGAGCAGGCCTTAGCCACACCAGTGATTCAGGCTTTTGTGATTATGTGGTGGCAGATTGGGATTAGGGCTAGCCACTGACAGCTCATGTGGTGATTTTTTACTTTTTTAATTAGCAAGACATACTCCCTTTTTGGTTCACTTTATTTCCATCTACTGAAAACTTGTTGTAATGACTATGCACATCTATGATGTCTTCCATGTAAATGGAGCCCCAGGCTTCATTGTGCAGTGCACCAATTGAGCAATGTTTGATTGGGATAGGATCACTCATAGATAGATTCACGGACACCAATCTTGTTTCTGAAAGGATATAAGGTACCTTACAAACATGTTTCATTATAGCAAAGTGAAGTACATTCACTTAAAAATAGAGACAGGCAGCCTGGGCAACATGGCGAGACCCCGTCTCTACAAAAATAAATAAAAAATTAGCCATGTGTGGTAGCATGCACCTGTGGTCCCACCAGAGAGGCTGAGGAAGATTGCTTGAGCCTGGGAGGCTGAGGCTGCAGTGAGCCTCTGAACTCTAGCCTGTGTTCACACTCTGCACTTCAGCCTGTGTTCACACTCTGCACTTCAGCCTGGAGAGAGGGACACCCTGTCTCAAAAAAAAAAAAGAAAGAAAGAAAGAAAGAAAAAAAAGGAGAGGAAGGGTGGCACCAGGAGAGTTTGTGCTGAAACCATCATTACATGGGTGGTTACCTTGCAATGAAAGGAGCCTCACATTTGAGGAAGCCAGACACTGTGATTAGGATTCCATGTCAGCCTGAAACCCACAAGAGTGCTGGCATGTTCTCTGGAGGCAGCCAGTTTTCATTCTGTTCTTGTACTGTCTGGGAGCCGCCACTAATTTCCTTTAGCAAGGGCTGCTCTAGGGTAACAGGGCTCAGGGGGCCTGGATGACAAGTAGGACCTCATTCCTAAAAGGGAGCTCAGAAAGGAGGGGGCAGAGCATTCAACAAATATTTCTTGAATAAATGAATGAGCAGAGGAACATAGCTCTTCCTACTTTACTTCACCAATTCTTAACTCTATCTACTTTTCTCTCTATTCATTGGCAGTTCCCAGTTCAAGTCACTGTCAGCTGTCACCCTGCCTCAGCCAAGCTCTGCTCCTCCTTCTCCTCCTCTCACCCATAGTAGAAAGGGTATTTTTCCTAAATCCCAAATCTGATCCTGCCACTCCCCTGCCTTTGCTCTGGGGTGTTTGCTCCTTGTCTTCAGCCTCATATCTAAATCCTTTTTTGTGGCCCATGAGGCCTCAGGTGATCTGTCCCTGGGATCTCTGCAGCTTTACCTCTTATTACTTCCCTACTCTCTGTTCCACCGTTGTTCCCCAAATCAAAGAGGGCTTCCAGGGTTTGGGCTTTGAGGCTGTGACAATAAACTGGGGAGATGTATTAGCGTGCTAAGGCTGCCATAACAAAATATCACAGCCTGAGTGGCTTAAACAATAGAAATTCATTTTCTTGTAGTTCTGGAGGCCAGAAGTCCAAGATGATTGAGGTGTCATCAGGGCGGTTCCTGGTGAGGCCTCTCTTCCTGGCTTGTGGATGGCCACCTTCTTGCTGTGTCCTCACATGGCCTCGTTTTTGTGCAAATGTGGGGATACAACTCTCTTGTCTCTTCTCTTCTTATAAGGACGCCAGTCCTATTCAAGTAAGGCTTCAGCTCCATGACCTCACTTAGCCTTTATTAGCTTTATTAACCTTTTTATAGGTCTTATCTCTACTGGCCTCCTGACATTTTAACAAGGCCTGAAAAAAACATTAAAAGCACTGAACTTTCAGCCTTTTAGATAGTAGTACATCAGATGCCCAATAGCTATCCTCAACCCCCACCTCATCTTCACCTATCCCTAATCCCCACCCAGCCCCAATATAGGCTCAGGGCTGGGGAAGGAAGGATGGGTGGCTGCTGGACTGTAATAATAATTTCTAAAAGTGTGCTTTACAGTATATACCTCAAAATATCAGATTTCAAGCACCATGCCTAGCCAACTGCTGCCCTCTGGACACTTGCACTAGTCCAGAGCCTCTTGCCCAGGATGGAGGTGAAGTGAGGAGGAAAGCTGTAGTGTAAGCTCACTCTTTACACCATGGGGGGCCTGCCCTGGACTTGCTGGGTAACTGCAGTTCCTGAAGGTCTTGGCATGCCTGTAATGACAGCTCAGCCTGGGCTGACTCTGCTTGTCTCAGGCTGCAGGGGTCCATGGGGGAGGCAACTGGTAGGAAAGTTGTAGCCTGCTTTGGTTTTTGCACCCACCAGATGGGCTCAGGGATTGGGGGGCACTCTCTAGGTACCCACTTGGTCCTGCCCAGCATGTCCCCACAGGCTTCTGGGGATTCTGCCAGATTATCTTTCCCTTTTCCAGGATCAACCACCAGGCTATAAGACCAGATTACTGGATAGGCCCTATTTCAGAAGCAGTAGGGCCACCACTAGGTAGGCCCACTCAAGCTGCACCTCTTGCTGTCTGTGTTTGGCCTTCAGTCAAAGCAATGGCCAATGGAGACACACCCGGTCCTTCCTCAGTCTCTAAGGGGAGAAACCTAGGGTGGGTTGAGGATTGTTTCCAGGCTCCAGTGGACAGCTGCATGCAGAATGTGCTGAAGAATACAGATGTGTATCCACATATACAATGCCCTCTGTGTGGCATTGGTTGAACCTGAGGGCCTTGTTCTGGGAAATTCCATGGAAGGCCAGATAGTCGTAAACCCTGACCAGACCTCCAGCTGCTGCAGTGGTTCCAGGGCCTGCAAGAGTCATCAGCATTCAGGAAGGCTTCAGTGCCAAGCAGTGGAGCTTGCCCCACTCCCCCTCCCCAAAACAGGGATCACAGATGAGTAGGAGGGGAGGAGGCTGGGGCAGGGCAGGCTGAGGGGGCCCCTGTTTAGAGTTAAGGGCTATGCCCCACCCACCCTCCTATTCATCCAATTTCCTGTCCGCCTAGCACAGATGTTTTTACTATCCCTTCTGGGGAAACACCAGGTTCTTCCTTCTGGGTGGGGATGGCAGGCAGACAAGTCCAGACTGCTTCAAGGAACCAATGGCCAGGGATATTGTCTAGGGACAGCATGGAGGTAGAGCCTCATTTGGCAATGCCCTGGCTATGCTGGGGTGAAAGGTCATAGGCCTTGCCTGATCTTGAGCTTGGGAAGGGTCTCTAAGACTGGGTCTAGGTAGGCAGTACCTCCTACTAGTAGCCTTTCCCTCCCTAGACAAAGTTGCTGGGTGGGCCTCTGCTTATCCACTAGTTTTTTATACTAGACAGAGCCCCTTTGACATGTGTGGTCCCTGAATCCCCTGCCTCGACCTCAACTGGTGATCAGCAAATGTTTGTTGAGTGAATGCATAAATGAACACCATAGAGCTGTTCCAGAAGCGAGGTATGGCTTTGTTCATACAATGTATTTGGGGAGAAGGGATGCGAATCTCTATAACATGCTGTCATATGTGACTGTTAAAGATGGTTGTGGATTCATTAAGTGACACACACTGGGTGTACTCAGTGAGGTCTGCTAAAGGCCACAATAGTGGGAATGTCCACTCATTCATTTATGTATTTTTGTTCACCACTTCCTGTCTAGGCTCTGGGTGCCAGACCCTGTGCTAGAGCTGGAGACGCAGTGATGAACAGGTTAGAGGCAGTCCCCAGGAGGGCCAAATGGTAAATGAAGTAGACATTGAATGAGGTCAGGTAGCATGTATGAAACTCATCCATGAGGAGTTTTGGGGCCTATGACTCCAAAGCCATAGGCCCCAAAAGAATCTGGCTCAGGCTAAGCCCAGAAAGGCTTTTGAAAGAAACAACCTTGGCCGGGCACTGTGGCTCACACCTGTAATCTCAGCACTTTGGGAGGCTGAGGCAGGCAGATCACAAGGTCAGGAGATTGAGACCATCCTGGCTAACATGGTGAAACCCCGTATCTACTAAAAATACAAAAAAATTAGCAGGGCATGGTGGCGGGCACCTGTAGCCCCAGCTACTCAGGAGGCTGAGGCAGGAGAATGGTGTGAACCGGGAGGCGGAGCTTGCAGTGGGCCAAGATCGCACCACTGCACTCCAGCCTGGGCAACAGAGCAAGACTCCGTCTCATAAAAAAAAAAAAAAGACACAACCTTTTGGGAAGAGAGTGTTCTAGGCAGGAGGAATAACACATTCAAAGGCCAGGGAACTAAAAAGTGCCTGGAGTGGCTGCAGCATCAAGTTTAAGGCTGCACATAAGAGAGACCATCAGGGCTGGATAAAGGGGATTGGCAGCATTGGCAGGATTTGTGTCTATCCTTCGGTCCATGGAATACCTTTCAGAGGTTCTGTATGGAAATAACATGATGGGCATCACATGGTTACAATGTCATTCTGCCTGTGGAATGGAGTAAGGATAGAAGGAGCTGAGTAGAAGAGTGGGCTAGGATGGTTTGTCCAAGTGAGAGATGGTGGTGTCCTGAATTTGGTCTGCCACAGCAGGGTTGAGGAAAAGTAAGTGAACTGAGAGAGATCCACCGGGTAAGATCTCCAGGGGGGGCATGCAGTGGGAAAGAAAAGGGAAGTCACTGGGAGATGGTGATATTTGCTGAGATGCAGGAAGTGTTGGAGCAGAAGCAGTTTGGGTGGTATGGGGTGTGGTATGGGGGGAGGTGTTTCATCCTGGCTGAATCTGCAACTGGAGATGCCCTGAAAGCAGTGGTAGGGGAGTCCCCACACGGGACTACCCCAAACGATCCTGAAATGGTTGGGATTCTGAAGAGAGTAGCACTAAATGCCAGGGTGATCAGTAAAAAGCATTTATTAGGAACATTTCTTGGTCCCTGAGGGGGCTGCAGTACATCCTCCAGGCAGACAGCGAGACAGGGATGTTCTATCTAGGTATGCCTGCTGCAAGGGGAGTCTGGATATGGAATTTATATGAGATTTTATGGAATTTGGCTCAGGGTCGGGGCTAGTTTCTTTCAGTGTTTTGGGCAACAATCTAAACACCTTTATCAGTGCCTCGGAATGTTTAAGGCCCCAGCTTGGGCTCAAGCCTACAGGAAAAAACCTTCGGCTGTCTGAGTCACAGAGTGGTCAAGGCATTTGGTATTTGTCAGGAGAGAGAAAAATGTGGGGGAACCTGGGGGACCCTACATGAGATAATGAGTTCACTTATCAAGAGGCCACAAAAAAAAAAAAAAGGCTGTGATGATGTGGGTCTGGAGGGGACCCAGGCTGGAGATTCAAAACTGAGTGACAGATTTACATGGGTCCAGAAGCCTTTGAGGGTGTGGGGGAATGTCAAATGTAGTGGATTAAATGGCGCCCCCCAACCCCACCAAATTGCATTCATGTCCTACTACCTGGATCATGTGAATGTGACCTTATTTGGAAAAAGGGACCTTACAGATATTATTAAGTTACAGATTAGGGGAGCTATTATGGTGGTTGCAGGGCTTGTAAGAGTCATCAGCATTCAGGGAGGCTTCAGTGCCAAGCCTCCTTGGATTACCTGGGTAGACCTCCCAATCTGCCCTGGATTACCTGGTAGACCGTACAGCCAATGACAGTCATTTTTATAAGAAACAGAAGGGCAGATACCGAGGAGAAGGGCAGGTGAAGGTGGAGGCAGAGATTCGTGTGATACAGCCACAAGCCAAGGAACTTCTGAGCCACCAGAAGCTGGAAGAGGCAAGGAGGGGTTCACCCCTAGAGGCTTCAGAGGGAGCACACCCTGGTAACATTTTGATTTTGGACTTCTGGCCTCCAGAACTATGAGAGAATAAACTTCTATTGACTTAAACCACCCAATTCGTGGTAATTTGTTGTGGCAGCCCCAGGAAATGAATAGATCAGAAGCCCAGATGGAGTCTGAGGGGCTTATGTTAAGCGCCGGGTGAAGTGAGGCCGCAAAGGCAGAGGTCAGAAATGGTATCTTCTGGGTGGAGGCAGGTAGAGGAAAAGGAATGCAAAGACAAATGAATTGCCACTTCCTGCAAGGCAGGAAGACCAAGGAGACATGAGCCTCAGAAGTCCTGCCCCTTTTCAAGGCCTCAGATTTTTAGGAGGATACCTGACCAATGCTGTGGTCCTGAGCTGCCTGGACTCCATGGAAGTCTCACTCATGCCCTTGGAGACTAAATCCCACAGTGTGGAGCAAGATACTGAGGAGATATCTATCCATCCATTCAAGGAGTTAGCAAATACTTATTGAGCCCAGTTCTGTGGTGGGAAAATGGCAATGGACAAATACATGCA
>NC_045437.1:157748586-157826576 GCF_002776525.5 Piliocolobus tephrosceles
CTTCCAAAGTGCTGGGATTACAACCGTGAGCCACTGTGCCTGGTCTGTTATGGGAGGTTTTGACCTACTCAGGGAAGTAAGGAAAATCTCTCTGCCTCTGAGTGAATCTGAAGGATTCTGAAGGTTTTAATCAGAGGGGGAAAATTTTTTTCTAGACAGACGGAACAGCTTGTACAAAGGTCTGGGGTGGGGAGGGCGAATGGCCAATTAGAGGGACTGGAAGAAGTTCGATGTGGTTACAGAAGTGAGCAGAGGCCAAACCATGTGGAACCTTATAAACCACCTTTCGATGTTTCTCAAGATCAGCGCAATTTCCCATCTGCAAGTAATGGGCTCAGATCTGCATTTTGAGATCATCATGGTTGTAGTGAAGGAGAGATGAGAGGGAACAAAAGTGGAGGAGTAGCCAGTTAGGAAGGCGTTGCTGTCACTCATGTGAAAAAGATGGAGAGAAGTGGGTGGATTAGAGGGAGATTTAGGGGTAAAATTGAACAGACTTGGGATAAAGGTGAAGAGTCTGGAGACGAGGGAGAGGGAGCTGCTAAGTGTGACTCCTAGGCTTCTGGTTAGGTAACTGATGGGAAGTATTTCCTTCAGTACAGCAGTGAAGACAGTATGTGTGGAGGTGGGAGATGTGGGGGAGAACAAGAACTCTGTGTTGGACATGTTGCCATTGAGGTGCTGTGGACACTCAAGTGGGGATGTACACTGAACAATGAGTTATACGAATGTGGGGTTCGGTAGTAAGGATAAGGGTAAAGAGAGAAATTTGTGTCACCTGCGTGTAAAGAGAAGAGGGAAATGGAAAGCCTAGACTTGAGCTTTGAGGAACCCCCAAACTTTACTAATAGGGAGAGGACGCTGAAGAAGCTTAAGCAGAGGTGGTCATAGAGGATGAGGGGAAACCAAGGGAAATCAGTGCTCCAGGGGGGCAGTGGCCATCGCTGGGTGTCAAACACTGCTCAGGGCCCTGGCAGATGAGGTCTGAAGAACAGCCGTTGAATTTAGAGATTGGAGGCTATAGTTTATCGAGACCTCCTGGTTTGGTGCTGTTAGGGAGCTAGAAGGCTGATGGCAGGGCCTGAAGAGTGGGAGAGACAGCTCTTTTAGGGCCTGAAGAGTGGGAGAGACGAGAGGATGAGGAGACAGCTCTTTCAAGGAATTTTGCTGTGGTTGAGAACAGAGATACTCAGTGGGGTCCAATGAGGGTTTTGTTCCCATAGCAGAGACTTGAACACATTTACAGGCCAATGGGAAAGATCCAGTTGAGAGCGGATGGTTGAGCCTTCAGGAGAGAAAAGGCATGATCCATGGGACAAACTCCTGAGAAGGGGGAGGAGATGGAAGGAAGCCTCTGTGCATGTAGCAGATGCAGGAGGGTTTCTGTGTGGTTTTAGCCGGGCTCGGGCCGGTGGCTGACGCAGGCAGGAACAGTGGCTCACCCATGCTTTATGTGTATTTCCGGGTGCGTGCTCTTGCTTTCCCCAGGTCTGGGCCGCCTGCCTGGCCCGTGTGCCATAAGGAATATCCACACTGGGGCCGGGCGGAGGCTGGGCATCTCCCGCTCTGGGCTTGCTCCCTGATGAGATTCTCAGACCGTGTTTCCCCTCATTCATGGGAGGAAGGTTCACAGAGCAGGCGTGGGAACTTGCCTGGCCGCCAGGGCCTCCTCCCGCTCAGGCTGAGGTTTACTGCATCTCTGTCCTTATTGCCTTCTAGACTGGATTGGCTCAACCAGGTGTCCACTCTTTTTAGCACATGGCATAAAGAAGGGTTTTGGCAACCCAGTGTGCCCCAGGTTGTTACCGCCCTCCCGGCCCCCCCAGCCTTTGATGGGTCCCCTTCTCATCAATCCATCACCCCTGCACATGCCACCAGGACTGCCTGAACCAGAGCCCAGGACTCTCTGAACCCCTCTGGGAGCTCGGTCCTGGGAATGGGCCTCCCAATCTTGGTCTCCAGGGGGTGGGCCCCAGGTCTCTAGTCTTCCCCAGGGTCTTCTCCACTGGTCTGCCTCCTCTCCTGATACCCAGTTCCTAGCCGGGGTGACCCCAGCCTCCTGTAACAGCCTCCCTGTGGTAGTGCTGGGAAGAAGGGGCCCGTGTACCCGGCAGGGCCCCCCAGGCATTGGCATGAGCGCAGGCAGGGAAGGAAATCCGTCAGACTCCAGGGACGCTCTCCCTACAGCCCCAGCGCGGGGATCGGGTCGTGGCGACCTCTCCAGGCACCCAGGGGCTGGGGAGGAGGGCGGGCCAAGGCCCGCAGGTTGGGGGCGCCAAAGCCAGGCGGGCGCGGAGTACGTGCGGTGGGCTGCGGGCGGCATGAAGGGCGCGGGCCGCCAGCTCCGGCTCTAGCTTCACGCTCCGGTTCCCGCTCCCGCGAGGTCGGGTAGCCTGGGCGTTCCCAGGGGTCGCAGAGAACTGCGAACCCCGCCGGAGCCCCCGGAGCTCAGAGCCTGGACGCCGGCGGGCGTGTGGAGCGTGAGGTGGGGACGTGGCGGCGGCTCAAGTGGGCGGAGCCCCAGCCGCGGCCGGAGGCGGAGTCGCCAAGGGAGGAGGCGCCAAGCTGACCGGGCGACGCCGCGGGAGGTTCTGGAAACGCCGGGAGCTGCGAGTGTCCAGGTGAGCGCCCCGCCCGCTCAGCCGCCAGATCAACCCCAGGGCTGGGGCGCAGGCTGGGGTCGCCAGGCGGTGCGTTCTGCCCGCGCGGGGCTGAGAGGGGCCGGGGACGGGGCCAGGGGTCGCGCTGCTAGCCGCCCGCAAAGCAGTCCGGGCCGCAACGCTGCGCCCTCCGCCCTGTTTCTGCACCCGTCTGGGTTCTTGTCTCGCCGCCCGCAAGCCTTCCCGAGCTCAGGGTGGTGAGGTCAGCGGCGCCCTTCGTGCAGTCCCCTCGGCGGTCGGGCGGGCCTGGGAACTTGGCCGCCCTTCCCTGTCAGACTCCCGGGAAGTGGCGGCCTGACCCCGGGCTGCTGACTGTTGGGAGCAGGGGTGCGGCGTCCGCCTGGCCCTGAGGGGCCGCTTCATATTGGCTAGGCCCGTTTTGCACCCTCCCAGGGACTGGGAGTCCGAGGTCTTGTCCTGGCAGGGTCCAGCTTGGAGCCCATTAGATGGGCCATTGGATCAGAAAGTCTTTTCTCCCCCAGACATCCTTGTGGAACCTGCGTTGTTTTTCCTTGGCAGCTGCGGAGACCCGTGATAATTCGTTAACTAATTCAACAAACGGGACCCTTCTGTGTGCCAGAAACCGCAAGCAGTTTCTAACCCAGTGCGACAGGCGGATTGGAAGAGCGGGAAGGTCCTGGCCCGGAGCGGTGTGGTGAGCGCTGTGCTGGAAGGGAATGCGGGCTGTGGGTACTTGGTGGAGGACTGGCTGCCTCTGGCCAGGGGACTTACCGGAAGAGGTGACCCATGAGCTGGAGTGGTCAGAGGAAGGCTGGCAAAAGGGCACTGTGGACAGAGGAACAGCCTATATGAGTGGGAGCAGAGACCTTGGCCAATGCCATTCCTTATGGCATTGTAGTGGAAGCAAGGTGATGGGGAAGGAACTCTGTAGGGGATAGCTGTCCACGGACGCTGTCCACAATACCCTGGAGTGAGACGATGTGCCTGGTACTGTGCCGTGCACGTGTAAGATGCCCAGTTGGCCCTCGCAGCATGAGCCTGGATCAGGACACTTCCTGCCTCAGGTATTGCTGGGCAGCCCACGTGGGCACCTGGCCTTTGTGTTCTATTTGACCCTTTAAGATGGTGCAGGAGGATACAAAAAATTGGGTGTGGTGGCGTGTGCCTGTAGTCCTAGCTACTCGGGAGGCTGAGGCAGGAGAATCACAAGAGCCTGGGAGGCAGAGGTTGCAGTGAGCCGAGATCGCGCCACTGCACTCCAGCCTGGGCCACAGAGCGAGAGTCCCCCTCAAAAAAAAAAAAAAAAAAAGAAAAAAGAAAAAAGGAAAAACAGATGATGCAGGAGAGCATTGGGATCCCTCCCAAGACTGAAATTGTTGTCTTTTGCTGTAGATTGACACCCGAGATTTGTGCTTCTTGATCTAGACTACCTGGGGCCTCACAGCCTCAGCCCTCTTGTAGGAGATCCTGTCCTAAGAGCAAGGGCTGGAGTTCGTCACTTTGTAACTTGGGGCATTCTTAAGTATCCCAGACTTTGCAGAGATCCATTGTCCACCTAAGAATTTATAGGATGTTTTTGGGATCTGCTGCTTGTTCTCAGCCTATATCTCATCTGACATTAATGGGTTTCATAATTTAGTCTCTGTTAAATGAACTCAGATTTCCTTTGGCTTGTACTTAAACTGCCCCTGAAGTGCCCAAGGTGCAGCCTCTCACTGTGGTTCTGGGCCTCAGGGCCCAGTCTCTCTGTTTGCTTCTCCCCACTCACAGAATGTTTGATCTTTGGATTCTTTTCTTTTAGGGCCTCCTTGTTCTTACACAGTGGAGTGTCCACTGTGTGGCCCAGCCAATGAAGCCACGTAGCAAGGATGGAGTGAGTTGGCTGGGGGCCTCATCCCAAAGATGCTGTCATACTGGATCACCCTAGTTCTTTAAGAGCTTAGCAGGGAGACTTGGTGACAGCTTAGCTGAGACATTGTCTGTGGCATGTGATAGGCCCTTGTATCCTGTTGAAAGCTCTGCATTGGGGTACTCTAGACAGTGCTTACTTAGTCACTGGTTTAGACTGGCCCCAGCTGATCTCAGTTCATCCCTTGTGTGCCTCCTGCCTGTTTGGCTTCTGACTAGAGCGTGCCTGGGGCTGGCACGAGGGAGGAGAGAGAAGAGGTGGCTGAGGCACTATTCTTGCCTGTGGGTAGCTCGTACTCTGAGATTGCTGCTTCATATTGGCAGCTGGCTGTGTGCCAGGGGAGGAGCCCAGCTGTGAGTGCTCATCAAAGGAAGAGACTACGTGGGTGCAGCTCTGAGGAATGAGTCGGTTGAGGGAATCTAGGGTCTCTTCATTTCCTAAGAAGGCCTCCCTTTTTCACTCTGCCCTCCCACATCCTTGGGAGGGTCTGAGACTGTAAGCAAGGCCTTGGCTGATTTGTGGCCACGCTGGCTGATAGTGTGCAGAGGGCTAGGAGGTGTGTCCCTGGCTCCTGGGGTCTGTCAAGAGTTTACTGTTAGGCAGATGGAAGTTGGCAGGAAAAGCTGTGATGCAAGTACATGCAAGCCCAGCAGAGTGCTGGAATGAGAGTTAAACTTCGGGAAAGTTGCTCACATCTAACAATTTGGACATTTGAAGTTCCTTAGGGTAAGACATCAGCCTGTCCTGGAGCAAAGAGGGCTGGAAGGTCCTGTGGTCTGTGGGCTTTGTGCTAGGGACATGGAATGAAGGATAGAAAGACAGTTGTTTTTTTTTTTTTTTTTCCTCAGAGCAGAGGGGAATGAAAAGTCTGGATGATTTACTGGAGCTCTAGAAGAGAGTTCTTGTTCAGTTGGTGTCACTGCAGGGCAGAGGATTAAGTGTTTGGGTAGAATGCTCTCCAGCTCAGATGGAATCTGTCTGAAACTGGTAAGAGACCAGCATCTGCTCTGGACCTTTCAGGAAGTGCTTGCTTAGAGTGTGGCCTGTTTTGTACCTGGCACTCTGAGGGCCGGGGTGTAGCGGAGATCCTCAGGCCTGGGTACTTGTAGGAGCCTGGAATGAGCAGACCAGAGGCATGTAAGTGTGTGAGATCCTAGAGTATTGGTCCAGTCCTTTGCCTTTTGCTAGAGGACATTGCTTGATGAGCTTTAGAACCAGTGATTGACCAGTTCCAAGGTTATCCCCTGATGATCAATGTACTACATTATACCTGATTCCAGTCTCTCCTGAATTAAATGTTTCATCTCTTGTTGAGCTCCTGGGACGTGGAGATCGCCCAATTTCTGCCTTGTGTGCATCTTCACTGTCCCCTAGTCTGGACCTTCTTTCTCACCCAGGAATCAGCTGACTTGGGCTGGGCAGCTGGCTGCCTCAGGTCCACTGATGTTTCTCTGCTGCCCTTGGTACTAATGATTGACATAAATTATGCCTAGTGTGGGGCTACCTGCCAACATCTGTCATCATATTCAGTCCTCCAACAGCCCTACGAGATACAGGTCCTAGTATTGTCTCTATTATATACATGGGGAAACTGAGGAATCCTGTAACTTGTCCAAGGTCACAAAGCTGGGAAGTGGTATAGAACCGGGGTTTAACTTTTAGTATATCTGACCCTAGGGCAGGTGTGCCTATCCATTCGACTGTACTGCCTTGCCCTGATCTGGACTGGCTGGTTATTTGTGAGTGCTGTCTTGTCTAAGGTAGAAGTGACTGCCCATCTGAACTTAAGGGACCAGGGTGCTGTTTTCTGGGTCCATGTTGCATTCCTCCCTCTGGTGAGATCCAGCCAGGGATGTCATGGACCCGCTTTATGAACCTTTGGTGTAACCCATGATAAAGTCCTTAACCTGGGCAGGCATGCTCTTCCTGGGCAAAGTGTGGCTCCCCTGTTTGGGAGTCCATTGCACTTTAAGGTAACAGATTACTGAGTAGGACTGGATGGCTGCAATATCTAGCAGAGTGTGTTTTGCATTTGACTTTTGGTTCTGTCATTGATTTGTTGTCAGATGTCAGGTATGCAGGAAACTCTCTCTCAGCCTCAGCTGTTTGTCATTTGTATCTATCTTATATCTGAAATGGAGGTACTTATCTAGCTTAGAAGGTTTGGGTGAGAATTAGATAATAGAAATGAAAGATTTTTGGAAACAAATAGTGGTTATCTCAGACTAGGTTCCCAGAAACAGCCTGAGACAGAGCTTAAGTACTTAATGCTTTATTGGAAGGTGTAATTGCAGGACAGCCAAGGTGAGGGAAAAGAAAAGTGAGGTGCAGGCCCGTGTGATGGCTCAGGCCGTGCGATGGCTCCCGCCTGTAATCCCAGCACTTTGGGAGGCCGAGGCGGGTGGATTGCCTGAGGTCAGGAGTTTGAGACCAGCCTGGCCAATATGGTGAAACCCTGTCTCTACTAAAAATACAAAAATTAGCTGGGCATGGTGGCACACGCCTGTAGTCCAAGCTACTCGGGAGACTGAGGCAGGAGAATCCCTTGAACCTGGGAGGTGGAGGTTGCATTGAGCCAAGATTGCGCCACTGTACTCCAGTCTGGGCGACAGAGTGAGACTGTCTCAAAAAAATAAAAGAAAAAAAAGTGAGATATAAAGGAGGATGGGAGGTGGTGTTTTAGCAAGCTGGCTACTCTGCACAGAGATGTACTCGGTTACCCTACGAGGGCCCTTTGGTAGCCACTGGGGAGACCGGTCTGGTACTTCAACAGTCTGGAGATAGTGAGAGGAGCCAGAGATTCTAGCTTGGGCCTGGATAGTCTCCACCACTGAGCTGAGGCAAAGTAAATACCCTGGGACCTGGGAGACAGGTGAGACCAAGAGGTTGCAAGGTGGGACATAAGAGGCATCCAATATAGTGGTATATGGATTTTATCCTCGAGTGTAGTTCCCTTTTATGAGTTAGTCTCATCCAGACTGCCAAGCCTCTGCTGAGACTATGACTGAAAACCCAACTTGGGTTTTGCATGTCGGTTTTAACAGCCTTCTCTGCTACTTCATTGTCTAGTTACTGAAGCAAGACTTTGTGGTGGTGTTGATGGTATCCAGGTGGGAAAGTGGAGGTCAACCACTGTTCATGTACTAGATAGAGAATGTATGTGGATAGATACAGATAAACATCTTGGCTTTATTAGGTTCTTGGTGAAGGAGAATATTTTTCACATAAAGTAGTTGTTGAAGATATGAAACCTGGCATGGTGAGATGAGGCTGGAGAGGGCAGCAGGGCCTGGTCACACAGTCAAAAGCCCTCTTTGGGCTAAAGAGTTTGGACTTTATCCTGATGGCAGTAGAGAGCCAAAGGAGGGCTTTGATAAACCATGCTGGCTACTTTGTAGAGCAGAGGTGGGAGGAAGGCCAGATGAGATGTGGAGAGGCCAGTGTAGTGGGGGCCAGGATGGCTGTAGGGGAAGTTAGGGGTGGCTCAGATCAGGGTGATGACTGAGGCTCAGGAGAGTAGGGTGCCCCCCATACTTGCCTAGGGTGCCGTGACAGCAGCTTATGGACCTGAATGGACATCCACATGCTTTGGTGGCAGGGTCTCCTGGAACCTCTGGATCCTCTTAGGCTGAACACACAGGTCCTTTCAGCTCTGTTATCCTAGAGTTGGGGGTGGTGGGGAGCCGTGTCCAGTTAGGTTTTCCCCCTTCATAGAAGGCAGGCAGCTTCTTGCTCAGTGCCAAGCAAGACCAGTTTGTTCTCAGCAAGCTCATGTTCTGTCTCTAGGCTGTTAAATACATTGCTAAAACTCAAGCTGTTGCATTTGGGTTGCAGCTGGGAGCTTGGCAGAGGGTCTGCCTGATGAGGTAAGGAGAGAAGCTAAGGACACTGCTGGTTTGCAGCTGGAAACATCTTTTCATGGCCATTTGGCCAGATTGTCAATGTCTTTTCCAAAGATCAGGCTTGGTGGGACCTCTGGTGTATGTCTTGGAATTGCCCTGTGTTTAGAAACAGTGCCAGTTGCCTGATGGGTGACTCACTGTTGCTGGGATGTTGGCAGGTTTTGCAGGACCTCCCTGTGGGGGTCCAAACACTGGGGCGGGCAGGGCCCCTTTGGAGTCTATTTGAGAAGGACCTGCTTTGTTTTCTTTACATTTTAAGCATATGATAAAATAATTTTAAAAATTGCTATAGAATTTCTTGTAGAAAGAGTAGAGAAACAAATAAGCATAAAACTAAAAAGAAATTATTTCACCAAGATAGAGCCAGACGTATAACTCTTTTCTTGCATCTCTCTGTATACACCCATACATTAATTTTTCCCTGCCAAAATGGAATTATAGAGTGCATATTATTTGGGGCCCACTTTTCTCACTTAACAGTATGCTTTCATCTCTCCATGTCGATATATAGTATTCATTCTTAATATACTCCATAAAAACTCATTGTATAGAAGAAATGTAAAATCTTCTATTGTTGTAGTTTCCTAATTTGAACAAGTCTGAGGTGAAGTATTTTTCATTGTGTTCCTGGTATGAGGCAGGCATTGTTCTAAACTCTGGGCATGCAGCACAGATAAAACTCAGTATTGGTTTTCTGCTCAAGGCTGGTGTCACTTCGTTTTTCATAAAAGAGAGTTTGACATTGTTCACCTCCAGACATATTCCACTTGGATTTTGAGGGTTTCTGGCAGGGCTTTTGGCAGCACTGGACACTTTGTAGGGGCACTCAGCAGGTACACATACTTTCACCTACTCTGTCTTAAGCTGTGGGCATAGTTATAAGATGGGATGGGGATTGGCCTTTCCCACATTGTGGGGCACAGTCCCTCTTGGATGCTGCCTCTTCCCAGTCTAACCCTAATTAGAGGACTTTTTGTACAGAGCCTTTTGAGTTAAGGGGCCCAGGCTTGGGAGAAATGGGGTAGGGCTCCAGAGTACCCCTGCCTGAGATGTCAGTGTTGATGTGGTAGTCTGGGAGCTGCTACTTGGAGGTGCCCAGCTCTCCAGGCTAGCAGAGTTAGTTATCCACTTTTCCCACCAGAGCAAGACTTTGCAGGCTCTTGGTAGGCAAGTCATCTGTGATTACCTGTGATTCTTTGAGGCTCTGCCCAAACCCCATCTGTAATTCTTTGAGGCTCTGCCTCCAGGCTGAGATTCAAGAATGGGCTCAGTCTAAGCCAGATCGCACATTCCAGAGAAATGACAGCTGGTATTCATGTAATGAAGAAACCTGGCTTTTCCCTGAGTGCTGTGAGGTATGAGCCATAGATGATAGGAGCAGAATAGTTTGAAAGGAATGGACAGACTTCCTCCCTGGAATTTATCTGGCCTCTAAAAAGGTATGCAACTGTAGCTGGAGACACACCTGGGAAGAGATGCTGGGTTCCCCACTTCCAACCATGTCTGGTTTGGAATCCTGCCTGGGCTCTGTTCTCCCACCACCCCAGCTCTGAGGAGCAGTCAGTTGGTCCCTTTCTGTTCACAGATACATCCTCCCAGCTCTATGTTTTCACTGTCCCCTCCCTACATACATACAGAAGGAGCTGAGCCTGAGCCAGTCAAGTGTTTTGAGGAACAAGGAACAGACACCCAATCCCTTAGGTGTAAGGGGCTTGTGCAAGCAAGAGAGAGGCCTTCTGAAATCCTGGGATAGAGAAGACAGTATAGTAAGGCCTTGAAGCAGACCTGTGGCTAGAACTAAGAGGGCCTGGACTCTGCCTCAGGGCCAGCCCAGGCCTACTCACTTTCTCTTGATGACTTGCTCTCTTCTGCTGCTCTGACTCCCTAATGGACTGCTCAGCACAATACTGTCTACCCTGCAGCAGGTTCCAGGTTGAAAGATAATTGTCCTGTGTGTCTTGGGACCCCTACACCTAGACTGTGATAGGAAGACTGTCAGCTCGGCAGGCATTTGGCATAGGCATGAACACATGGGGCCAGTCACTTATTCTTTCCTTGTGATAGAGGATGCCATTTGCAGATGGGAGTTGTGGTTGGCCTTCTCTGAGCCTAACCTGGAATCTCAATGGATTAGGATTTCTTCTGAAAGAGTAAGATGAGGAATGGTGGGTGTGCTGTGTGTCTAATCAAGTGTGGCAGGCAAAACATTGATGAACTGGCATTAGCTTAGACTTAGAATTCTGTCAGATAAGGCTTATGTATTTCCTTTGTTTTGCTTGTTTTCTCTTAGTAAATTTCCATTTGAGCACTCCAGTAGGGTGCTCAAAAGCAGGGCAGGAAGAAGACTGGCAGAGCTGGGGTACAGATGGGTGCTAATCCTCCAGCACAGTCTAGGCTGCGTGGCTGAGCTGGGAAGACGATATCTGAAGTTTCTGTTGTGGACTGAGGGTTACTGCCAGTGGGGCTTGTCTCAGGTTGTGCCTATTTCTGGGCTGATGAGAAGACAGTAGCTGGCCCCTTTCCCATGTCAGCAGCCCAGCCTGAGGTTTTGGCCATGTGTAGCATATTCATTTTTGTATCCTGAGTGCCTAGATCAGTGCCTGGCATCTGCAGGTCTTCAGTAAATATTTGTGAATGAATGGTGACGGGCCAGTGAGGACAGTGTCTGCCAAGGAGCCTTGCTACAGGAAGAACACTGTCTGCCCAGAAGACTGTCTCCCCTGACTGCTCTTTCTCTGGCAGGTGCAGACTGGGAGGGGTTAGTTTTATTTCTCTTCTGGCTGGCCATCTGTTGTACACCTTAGTTTGGGTGTTGGTACCCTGGAGGATATTGTGTCAAATTATCTTTCTGTTATTGTCTCTCGTGTACTGTTACCTCCTTGTGGGCAGGGACTTGTTCCCTAGAACCTGGCGCTGTCCTGGCGTATGTCTTGGAAGATAAGACAGTAACAAACAGCAGTCTGTGAAATAAGAAGGAGTGGGCCAGAATCTTGGACTGATAGACCGATGGAACCAGAGCTGACTATACCGCCCTGTGATTCCACCTTCCCGTGGTACAGGTGGTTGCTGGGAGTAGAGAGGATGGGCTCTCTCCCTAGGGCATATGGCTTCCCAGAGCAGGGACCAGAATTGAGCACACATCACTGGCTGCATGCGCTTTGTTCTTTCTGCTGTTTATCCTTTTTAGCTTCTGTGTGCTAGGCCAGGATTTTGGTATGTTTGATTATCTGCATATGTGTTCACATGCCTATGTGTCTCCTCACCTAAATTACTTTTTCATTTTGTTGATCCAGTGATTGTCATTGAATGCCTTTCAGACACTTCCCTCTGTGACCATGAAACTCTGGGTGTCTGCATTGCTGATGGCCTGGTTTGGTGTCCTGAGCTGTGTGCAGGCCGAATTCTTCACCTCTATTGGTACGTGCCAACAGGACTGTCGTCTCCCTGACACTTTGGCTCACATGCCACGGATATCTCTGGCTGCAGCCTGTTCTCATTTAGAGTGGGATAGCCTTAATAACTGGTTTTGACCAGTTCTGAGAAGAGTGAAACTGGCAGAGTTGCTGGTTTCCCCTGTACGATCCCAGTGATCTGGTTGTTCAGGAAGCCAACTGTCTGAATTGGGTCTTTCTCCCTGGGAAGTGCAGGCTGCACTTGGGCTCTCTGGTCTTTTTGACCACCTTGCCCATGGACCAGAGAGTGGTTCTGAGCAGCAAATCCTTTGTATCCTGAGGATCAAGCTTTTCCTGTCCTTCTGACCTAAAGTTCAGAGCTTTTTATCCTGTGATGTGCCCCTAGGATATCCATGCCCGAGTGTCATGACCAGCTATGTAACAGTTGGAGAATGAGATTTAGGTCTACTTCTTGAGTGACATCCAGTGCATCTATCTCAAATGTCTAACTGGTGCCTCTGCCTCTTTCTCCCTGATGTTGGGAGATAGGACCCCATGAGTGCCTAGGCCCCCTTTAACTCCAAGTCCCCATGATCGCCAGAGAGCTTACGTGTTCTTATCCTAGGGGACTTGCTTCTGTGCTGGTATTCTGTGCTCCAAGGAAGGAGGCTGGACATCCCTCTTCTGTTTCTCACTGGTGCCTTTCTTCTCTCTCTTGCAGGGCACATGACTGACCTGATTTATGCAGAAAAAGAGCTGGTGCAGTCTCTGAAGGAGTACATCCTTGTGGAGGAAGCCAAGCTTTCCAAGATTAAGAGGTGTCCTAAGTCCCCATACCATCCTTAGTTGGCCCTCCTTCCCTTCTGCCCCTCAAGGAACAAGGAAGCCACTCAGCGTATTAGAGGAAACCCTTGAGAGGGTGATGTGGGGCTGGCCTGGTTACTTCATGTCAGTCCTTGAGAGGAGCTAAGTGCATGGGCTAAGGAGTCAGTGTTTATTTTGTATTTAAGACCTTTTCCCTTAAATTGGGGGTCCCAGCTCTTATCTAGATTAAGGGGCTAGAAGTAACTGTGGGGAGTTACTGTATTCATTTTTCATTGCCTCTTGATGAAAAGGGCCCCAGCACCTGGCACCAGGGAATTCTCACCAGGGAAATTATCACAGGTCAAGACCTATGTGGGTGGACGCATTACTCTTCCTTTTCCTCTGGTTCCACAGCTGGGCCAACAAAATGGAAGCCTTGACTAGCAAGTCAGCTGCTGATGCTGAGGGCTACCTGGCCCACCCTGTGAATGCCTACAAACTGGTGAAGCGGCTAAACACAGACTGGCCTGCGCTGGAGGACCTTGTCCTGCAGGACTCAGCTGCAGGTGAGGAATGGTGAGCAGGTGCTTGAGTGAGCCCATATGTTCGTGTGCTCATGCCTGGGCTGTTGTGTCTGAGCCTGTCTTGGGTCTGGGTGTTGGTGGGCAAGCGCATTATGTAAACAGGACCCTGCTGGTCTCATGGCTCTCTCCCTTCTCTGTGGGGACCTGGAAGTTGGCCGTCCTTGGTTTTTAACGTCTAATGATGGTTAGTTCTTTTTTTAGCGTCCTTTTTTTAGTGTCTGTCTTTTCTTATTTTTTGCTAATGACATTTTTCCGATTATACTTTAGTGATACATGTTTATAGAAAAGTTGGAAAACACAAAAACAAGAGAATTACAATTCTTAATCCAATTGCCCAGTGGTGAGCATTATTAAAATTATAGTTTTTCTACCTATGCGTATACATTAAAAAATGGAACTGTACATACATACATACCAGGGCATGCAAACTCAGTTGCTTGGAGGCACAAATGAATTTACAAGTGTCAAGTGGGCTGGATGGTGGGACCAGGGCAAGTTGGGGAGCATAGGTCTCATCTAAATTCATTCCTATTCATATCTTTTACAAACAAAGTGTATCTGTTGGTAGATTTGTGACAGAAGAAAAAATTCTTTCTGAATTTCACCATGTTGACCAGGTGAGCTTCTTTGTATGCTATTCAGTGTTCTTCTGCAACGTGGTTTTAATGTCTGGATGGTGATTACCTATCAGATGGTGATAATCTGTCATAATACTGTCAAATGGGTCAAGTAATTGGATATGGGATTTTTTCTGAATTATCAGCACCTTTTTACATATTTCTTGGTGTATACTTCTGATTTTTTTTTAGGGTAAATTCTTAGAAGTCATATTTACAGGTCAGACTGTGAACTTTTTAAAAGCTTTAAACTATACTTGATGCTTTTATTGTGATAATACTTTTTATGCCCTAATACTTTCCTGTCAATAAGAAGAGATGGTAGGGTGGGCCTGGAGGTAGGCTCTCCTAACTCCTAGCCCTGGGTTTAGTCCTCTGGAGTCACTGCCTTTTTTTTTTTTGAGACAGAGTCTCACTCTGTCACCAGGTTGGAGTGCAGTGGCGTAATCTTGGCTCACTGCAACCTCCGCCTCCGGGTTCAAGCAATTCTCCTGCCTCAGCCTCCTGAGTAGCTGGGACTACAGGCACGTGCCACCATGCCCAGCTAATTTTTTTTTTTGGTATTTTTAGTAGAGACGGGGTTTCACCATGTGTTGGCCAGGATGTTCTTGATCTCTTGACCTTGTGATCCACCCATCTCAGCCTCCCAAAGTGCTGGGATTACAGGCGTGAGCCACCACGCCCAGCTGCCTTTTTTTTTTTTTAGGGGACAGGGTCTTACTGTATTAGCCCAGACTGGAGTGCAGTGGCTATTCACAGGTGTGATCGTAGCACACTACAGCCTTGAACTCCTGGCCTCACGTGATCCTCCTGCCTCAGCCTCTTGAGTAGCTGGGACTATAGGCACAGAGTCACTGTACCCAGCTCTTCACTGCCTCTTTTCTCTGAGTTGTGAGTGCTGATTAACTTCAGACTAGCTGTCTCTCTGGCTGAGACATTTTAGCCCATGTGGCCAGACTGGGTTGGGCTTGGGGGCAGGGTGGCCTCTGGAGAGGGATTGGTGAGCTCAGCCAGGCTGGAGCTGTGCCCAGTGAGCTCACTGCCTCCAGAAACCACGTCTGCCTTTCCCAGACTCCCGCCTCTCCGCCTGGGCCTGCAGCTTGGGACAGGCTGTTCTGGCTGCACGGCAGGAGACTAAGCCTACCCAGATGACCTCCCCTCTCCAATCTTGTTCTCCACACCCTACACTCACACCATCATCTGGTTCCTTTGGAAAACCTTATGATTACCTGGAAGGAGTTAGGTCAGGCCCAGAGAATAATTGGTTGTTTTCATCTCTGACTTTGAGTTCTTGCCCCTGAAATGAATGGGGCATGCTGACAGTGTGGCTTTTCCTGGCAGCATGTTCCCCTACCCCCGCCCCACCAGATTCTAAACTCTTCAGAGTCCCTGACCATGTAGCTATGAAGACAAGGAAGGCAGGGTTACAGCTTCTTGGTCCCTGTCCCCAGTTATGGCTGGAAGTGGAAGTTTCGGTCTGAAGTCACAGGTTGCAGTGGATATAGCTACTCTTGAGGAGAGGTTGGGGAAGGAATGGCCTTGTTCCCCTCTCATTTCTCAGCTTAGAGGCAGAATTGAAGGCCCTAAGTCACCCTGGGAAGGCTTGGCTCCCACCTGGAGCCCTGGGATTGTGAGAGGTACACATCTTACTTTACAGCTAGGGCTTGGAGTCCCAGAAAAGCCTCCTTGGAGTACTTCTGTGGTCAAAAGCGCTCCCAGGCTTCAGGCTGTGGTCTTGAGCACCATAACTGGAGAGCCCATGCCCTGAACTCATTGCAGGTCTGAGTGGTGGGAGTACAGAGGAGAATAGGCCCACCATGGTCTCTCAGGGGACCGACCTTGCTGGGCTGGTGCAGCCCCACCTTGGTCCTTGGCCTGTCTAGGTGGTCCCTCAGCTGTCAACCTAGGGGGAGGGGGATGACCTCCAGGACTTTCATCATCACCTTTATGGATGATAAGTACCAGTAGTCAGTAATGAGTAGCCAGCTCGGCTTCATTAGTTAACTGCCATTGTCCCTTGGACTCCTCAACTTGAAATGGGGGCTGGAAGTCTGTGTTTACCTGACTGGCCCAATTACCCTGGATCAAGGTTTTCGATGGGATTCATTTTCCACTGAGTGGTTGACAGTTCTTCCCTGAGTCCTCTCCCGTGCTCTTCTCAGTTACCCTCTCTATCCTCTGTTTCTTCTGTCTCCACCAACTCTGACTAAATGCTTTGGAGCCAAGACTTCTAGACTCCTAAATATTAACCAATATGGGGGGCTGTTTCTACTTAGTTCCAAAGAGTAGCACAGGCAGTAGGTACAGTGAGGACTAAGAAAGGAAAAGTCCCCATAGACTGGAGTAATCAGGGATAACTTCCTGGTGGAAGGGGCAACAGCCTTTGAGGGAAGGGGTGGGGAAATTTCACTAGGCAGAGACCCTCTCTGTGGCTGCCTCTCTGGTCCCAAGTGGAATTCTGCCCCTGGATCAAGGGTAATCTCTTGTTCTAACTCTCATTTGAAAGGTTTTATCGCCAACCTCTCTGTGCAGCGGCAGTTCTTCCCCACTGATGAGGACGAGATAGGAGCTGCCAAAGCCCTGATGAGACTTCAGGACACATACAGGCTGGACCCAGACACAATTTCCAGAGGGGAACTTCCAGGTAATTCACCACTCCAGGCATTGCCTGTCCCGCATGTGTCTCTTTAGTGGCGGGACAGGTTGGAGCCACCACCGACTTGTGGCCTCTACCCTGAGGTACACCTCTGGTGCACCTCTTGGCTCACCATTTTGTGTTAGACTGCCTCTCCCATGACAGGTTTCTCCCTCAGCCCCTGCCCTGCCACCTCCCTGCATGTATTAGCCAAGGCCCTCTCCTCTTGTGTCTCAGAGAAAGCCAAACTTGCTGCTCAGGAACCCCCTCTGTCTCTGTCTCCAGAGCACCACACAGATCTGCGTTCAGACCTGCTTCCTGTCTCCTACCCTCCAATGTCTTTTCATCTAAGACTGATCTGGGCTTAGTGTCCCCCTGTCCTGAGTCCTCTTAGTTACAGTCTCTGCTCCTATACATTCTGTCTCCACCTCTCCGGGTTCTACCCTTGAGCTCACATATAGGCTCTATTCTTGCTCATCTTACACTTGCCTCCCTCAGTATCTGAGACTCTTTTGAGTCTTTGCTGCTGATCCATCTCTTCTCCCCTCCTGGTTAGGCTACTGATAGAGTAATCTACACTCTATCCACTTTCCTGGTTCCCGTATACTCCTGAACTCACAGTATCTGGCCTTTTTCCCCCCGTTCACTGATCCTGTTCTTGCAAGCTCATCAGTGGCCACTTGGCTGGTAAACGCAGAGAACAAGGTTCACACATAATGTTCTTTAACTTCACAGCAGCATTTGACAGATGGATTGCCTCATTCTTCGTGATGTTCTCTCCTTTGAATTCTGGGATACTGATATCTGCTTCTCTTTTAGCCTCTGTGGTCATTTTCTCTCAAGTGGCCCATCTCCCACTGACTTCCCAGTGTTAGTGTTTATAAGAAGATGTTTTGAGGGCTACTGGAGACCAGTAAACCCAGCGATTCACTGTGTGAGGCCCATGCAGACCCAGCTTATTCCAGCTCCAGAGCCCCAGCTGCCCACTTTAGACTCCATTAGAGAGAGGGCAGTTCAGGGCACCTGCAAGATCTGTTCACCCTGTAGCCTTGAGATTGGTTGCTTGGAGAAGGGAACCACACCCTGGCATTGACCTCTCACATTCACTCAGCAAACCCATGAGTGTCCTGAATAGGGATATGGAGCAGAAGGGAATTATTCCCTAGGACTCCATCCTTACCTCATCTTCTCCCTGAACACCTTCCCCAGGTGAGCCCCGCCATTTCCATCACGTGAGGTAGATGACATCCAGATCTGTGTTTCCTGCCAAGGTTTGTCTCCTGAGCTTCTAACCAGCGTAGACAGATGCCTTTGGGACATCTCTACTTGAATGTTCAATGGACTTCTCGAACTTCATGTGTCCTGAACTGAAATCCTCATCTCCTTGTGAACACTTTACCTTCCCCCTCATCCTTCTATCTCAGCAAAAAGGACCTCCATCCTCTGGCTGCCTAAGCCAGAATCCTAAGGCCTATGGATTCTACCTCCTTCTCTCATGTCTTCTGTACTTATGCCCTGACTCCAGCCTCACAGCCATTTTTTTCTCAATTTGATTATCAAAATACCATCCTGACTTGTCTCCTACTTCCAGCTCACTGCTTAAGACCATCCTCCATATGGTCTTAAGCATACATTTGTTCACATGAGTTCCTGCTTACTATGCTTAATTTCCAAGGCTAAACCCAAACTCCTCCTGTGTGTGATCTTTGGGGTCCTGCGTGACTCCATTTTCCTGGCTTCCTTGCCCATTGTACTCAGCTTTGCCTATCACTCAGCTCTTTTGTCTCACCCCTCTATAGGAATACCTTTACCCATGTCAGCTGGGCTACTCCATGTCTGATTGCCTATCAGCACTTAGCTCAGCTGTCACTCTCCCAAGTGCTCTCCAGGGAGTAGACATTCGAATTGGCTTCTGGGGAGGATGCTGAGTGCCAGGGAGCCATTCTTAGCATTCTTGGCATCTGGGAGACATGTTGATAATAGCTACTGGTCATTAGCATCCTGGGGATCATAGGAGACATCTTCATATGTCATCTCATTGAATTCTTGGAAGAAGCTCTTTAAAAGTGATGATATTATCTTTATTTAGAGATAAGGGGACTGAGACTTAGAGAGATATGGTACCTTGTCTATAGTCACACATTGGTGGGCGCCCTAGTGAGGCCAACACAGACCTAGCTTAGTCCGGCTCCAGAGCCCCAGCTCAGTCAGCTATGTTACTCTGCCCCATCAATGTAGGTTCCTGGGCCTGCAGAGCCAGAGGAGACCTGTGGAGAGGGACAAGGGGCTCCAGGAGCCCCCTAATCCCTGGCCTACCTATGGACTTCATCTTGTGTTTACTCTCCCCAACTTCCTATTCCTCATTATTGGTTCCTGAGCCACCGGGGTGAGCAGACCCTGGTTTCTAAAGCACTTAGCCTACTGTGTAGGGGTTTCATTCCAGGCAGAAAGAGCCTTTTCTGAGTTCTTTTGTGTCAGCCATGCCCCGGTTGCTGTTAATGGGGCCGTGGGGAGTCTTCCTTGCTTTCCAGGGAGAGTGACAGCCCCTACTTCCCCTCCATGGTATCTGCTTTCTCATTATTCTCTGAGGAACCGCACACATAGTCTTTCCCATCTTGAGCCCACCCTAAATCCTGCATCTTCCTATAGCTGCTTCTTCATATTGGCTTGAAACTGTCTTCATGGTCACTTTCCAGCACTCCCCCTACAGCAGATGACCTTTGGTCATAAGACCTACTGAGCTGGTACTCAGCAAGGTCCCTGCCACTTAACAGCCAAAGCTGGCACTGCAACCTTGGCTCTTGGCCTCCCTTGATGTCTCTCACACCACTCCCGCTCCCTCTGTTTCTCCTATCTTTAGTTCTTTCTCAAAGTTACTCATTGTCTGTTCTTTCTGGGTAGGTGTTCCCTGGAGCTCTGGGCTCAGCCATCTTCTCCATTCTTTCCTTAGAGTTCCTGCAAGCGATTTTCCTCACCCATAGCTTGGTTGCCACCTAAATTTATGTTTTTTATATTCAGCTAATTTTCCCATCCCCCAGACTCATATGGCAAGCTGCCCACCAGACATCTTCTTCTCTGTGGTCCACAGAACTTTCCCACTGTCCTCAACGATGCTTCCTGGTGGGTTTTGGGGGCTCCCCCTAAAAAGGCCCCTTCCCACTTGGGGGACGGGGAATCTGTGAGGTTGGCTGTGAACCCCAGTCCAGGGCAGGGCCATCTGTCTGTGCTCACTGTGTCAGCGGCCCTTTAGGATATGCGGTCTAAATGTCTGATGGGGTTCTGCTTGGTAGTGCCCCCCATCCAGTGGCCCAGGCTTTCCTTGAAGCGGGAATCTCTTTCCCTAACCCAGGGGCTCTTTGGAGCCTGACAATTTACTTCCCTTGCTGTAGGAACCAAGTACCAGGCAATGCTGAGTGTGGATGACTGCTTTGGGATGGGCCGCTCAGCCTACAATGAAGGGGATTATTATCATACAGTGTTGTGGATGGAGCAGGTGCTAAAGCAGCTTGATGCTGGGGAGGAGGCCACCACAACCAAGTCCCAGGTGCTGGACTACCTCAGCTATGCTGTCTTCCAGTTGGGTGATCTGCACCGTGCCCTGGAGCTCACCCGCCGCCTGCTCTCCCTTGGTAAGGAGATTCTAGGGGAAGGTAAGATGGGAATGGAGAGTGGCAGAGGAACTGCACTGTGCTGGCGTCTACCTGACCCATCTCCTGGGACTGAGTCAGTTTACCCTGTCACTTGGCCAGTGACTAATGCATTACTGACTTTAGGACCAATCCAGCTTCTTACTAGCTCCTTACCCACCTCAGTCCTGGCCTTAGCTTTGCCCAGTCGCTGATAGATACACTCAGGCCTGTGGTACTTGTGGCCCTTTTTAATAAGGACTCTGCATTACGGTGTATCTGTCACCATGCAGGACTACACAGGGTGGAACCTTTATTGCATCAGGAGCAACCCAGGAGTCAGAATGTACTTTAGGATTGCTACAGTGACAAACAGTGGCGGTGCTATTAGAGGCCTGAGGTCTAATAGTCGGACTTAATACGGCATTGATAGTGCCTTGTGCTGTTGAACTGAAGAAGGCCAAAAGCACTGTGCCTTTAAAACTCATCTACCTCTTTTTTTTTTTTTTTTTTTTTTGAGGCCGAGTCTCACTCATCCAGCCTGGAGAACAGTGGTGTGATCTCAGCTCACTGGAACCTCCGCCTCTGGGGTTCATGAGATTCTCCTGCCTCAGCCTCCCAAGTGGCTGGGATTAGAGAGGCACATGTCCCCATGGTGTATTTTTTTTAGTAGAGATGGGGTTTCACCACGTTGGTTAGGCTGGTCTCGAACTCCAGACCTCACATGATCCACCCGCCTCAGCCTCCCAAAGTGCTGGGATTACAGGTATGAGCCACGGTGCCTGGCCTCTGTTGGTTTTTCGGTTACGAACAGCATACTCTGGTTAGATGTTGTGGAAGGTAGAATGCAGCATGCAAGTGAGCTGCTGGGAGAGAAACCCTTACAGAATAATTTCTCTAAATGACCTAACAGATGTTTGTGGTTTCCTTTTCCTTCTCATTCCTTGCTTTTTCTAGACCCAAGCCATGAACGAGCTGGAGGGAATCTGCGGTACTTTGAGCAGTTATTGGAGGAAGAGAGAGAAAAAATGTTATCAAATCAGACAGAAGCTGAGCTAGCAACCCCAGAAGGCATCTATGAGAGGCCTGTGGACTACCTGCCTGAGAGGGATGTTTACGAGAGCCTCTGTCGTGGGGAGGGTGTCAAACTGGTGAGATGTGTGAGGGGGGCCAGGGTGCCAAAACAGTAGACCTGGACTCTGGCTCTGGGTGGGCAGGTTTGGGGAAGGTGTTCTTCATTCTGTAGGTACTTTTTTCAGTATCTCCCCCAGTTTTCATGGCATCTGTGAGGCTGACATGTGGATATTCTCTGAATTAGGAAAGGAGACTGTCTCCCCTCATGTCCCAGGTAGAGTGTTGCTCCTCTAAGTTACCACTGAGCTCACCTCCTTACCCCAACATGTCCCACTTTTTGCTTCACTCACTGTTGTGAAGAAAACGATGGGTGGACGTACCTCAGGCCCCAAGAGAAGTCATGGTATAAGTGGAGAGTAAGTCTCTGTGGTAAAGACACCAGCATGTACCAGAGCTTGGTATTGAGCCTTTGAGAGCCCTGGGATCCTAGTGCTTCCTGAGGAGGCCCAGGTGTGACAGACTCTCGGCCTTTTCCATGCCCCTGTCTGCATGGCTTCCACTGGCTCCTCCACCAAGAAAGGTTTCTCCCCTGTCCCAGCTCTTCAGACCTACTCAAGTCTTCATGAAAAGGGTCAGAAATTACTCTCTGCCATGGGACTTGAGGATGTGAGGTGATCTTGGGAGAGAAGAAAGATTGCATGATTTGTGGGGTGTCACTTCATGCCAGTTAAGCTGAAGGGGCTTTTGTTTCCTTCCTTCCTTCCTTCCTTCCTCTCTTTTCTTTTCTTTCTTTCATCTCACCCTGTCACCCAGGCTGGAGTGCAGTGGTGTAATCATAGCTCACTGCAGCTTTGACCTCCCAGGCTTGAGCAATCTTCCTGCCTCAGCCTCCTGAGTAGCTGGGACTACAGGTGTGCACCATCGTACCTGGCAAATTTTTTATAGAGACAGGGTCTATGTCATCTAGGCTGGTCTCAAACTCCTGGTCTCAAGCTATCCTTTGGCCCTCCAGGGTTCAGGATTATAGGCGTGAGCCACTGTGCATGCCCACCTGCTGGGACTTTTGTTTTCTTCTGTGGTGTGGTGGGAGGGAGCAGCTGCTGGCCACGAGGTGAGACCAGTGTCTGCAGACAGCCAGACTGGGACCGAGGATTAGGACTCACTCAGCTCAGGGCCTGTTACTCTGTGCTCTCCAGACACCCCGGAGACAGAAGAGGCTTTTCTGTAGGTACCACCATGGCAACAGGGCCCCACAGCTGCTCATCGCCCCCTTCAAAGAGGAGGATGAGTGGGACAGCCCACACATCGTCAGGTACTACGATGTCATGTCTGATGAGGAAATCGAGAGGATCAAGGAGATCGCAAAACCTAAAGTAGGTGTCACTTCAGGTCCTTCTCGGGGCACTGAAGGGGGCAGGTCCTTTCTCTCATCCCTAGCACTATGGGTGGTTGGTTTGCTCATCTAGCCACCCTTTATCGGTATCTAGCATGGGCCTACCGTGGGGATACAGAGGTGCTTCAGACTCAGCCTGACCTTGTGAGTTCGTGGTCCAGTGGGGAAGAACAGGGTAACCAATGTGGACAGACAGTGCTATGATAGAAAGTCATGCTGGGAACAGGGCAGGTCCACACTGGTGTGTCGGTTCACCTGGTTGGGAGACTGGTGTGTGGGAGTTTTTAGGAAATATTCTGTAGGGTGCTATGAAGCTGGGTCCTGTGGAGCTCCTGATTAGGACTGTAAATGAGCGAATGACTTAGAGGAGAATGTATATCTTTATAGTATTGGGTCTTCTCATCCAAGGGCATGACAGGTCTCTCCATTTATTTATATCTTTTTAAGTTTTCTTCATATAAGCCTTGCACATTTCTTAAGTTTAGTCCTAAGTAGTTTCTTTGTTACTGTTAATTTACTTTATTTCTTCATCAGTATTTTAACTGGTTACATTATTATATTAGTTTACTATTCTATGCCAAACTGTTGATTTTAAAAATACATTTCATAGTAAGAGCTCATGTTTACTGAGTTCTTAACTGTGGCAGGAACTTCTAAATGCTTAACATATATATTAACTGTTATGTCACAGTTATGAACAGCTGCTCATAACGGTGTCACTGTCTCTGTTTTGCCTATGAAAAAGCAAACTTATGCAGATTGCAGCTAGTGGTTGAATTTACTTATTCCTTTTTCGGTTTTTAGCTGATTCTTTTTGGTTTCCTGGATAGCATTAGCACCTGGAAATAAGGAAAATTTTATTTTCTCATCATACTTGTAGTTCCTTTGTTTTTATAATCTTATTGAATCGCCCAGAACTTCTAGAGCATAATTACGAAGAATAGGAATCCTTGTCTCATTCCTGAATTTCCTGGGAATTCCTGTGGTATTTTACTGCCAAGTATGCAGTTGGCTGTTGGTTTGTGTATATATGCCGTATTTTACAATTATTCTTCTGTTTCTAGTTCATAAAAGATTTGCTCCCCATTTGACATCTTTCAAAGAGACCTACTTGCTGCCATATCCCATCACTGATGATTGGGAGGGAGGATTTAGCTGGATTCTCTGTTGCTCTGCTCCTAATAGAATTGTAGTGGCCGAGGTGACTAGGAGGCCCGACGCTCATGGAGAGACCTGAAATAGGTTCCTATCCTGGCCCCTGGACCTCATCCTGGAACACCTTGGCTTGAGGTACTAGGACATATAGGGCTTTGAATCAGTGGTTGGCATCGTCAGTGTGGCTGAGGGAGGGGGCTAGCCAGATGTATGGAGAATGGGGACTAGGACTCCCCTTTCTACTCAGCTCCAGAGTCCTCCAGGAAAGAAAACTACTTTGTTGGTTGTGCCAGGATTTCCTGGGAGATTTCTTACGTGTTCTTCAGTTCCATACACTGAGAACACTTCTGTGTGCATGTGTGCACATGTGTGTGGCTGGCCAAGGGGTAGTATTGGGAAAACATATGTTTGAATAGAAGCCATGTGAAGAGCCAAACAAGGATGGCAAACATGGCTTCTATTCAAAGATAAGCTGACCCCTCCTTTCCGGAGACTGTGAGGGACAGATGCTAGTCTGGCTTTGAAGTAGAGCCAATGAGCTTAACTTGGCCTGTGGGGAATGCCTGGCAGCTGTCTATGGGGTCTCTGGCCTGCTTTCAAAATAGCCCTGTGTTTCCCCTGGGGCAGAGCACAGCTGCTCAGAGCCTCTTTGTGGGTGTCAGGCCAATGCTGAGGCACAGATGTTTGGAAGGGGTCTGGTTGTGGCTGCAGTTTTCAGGGAAGGACTGACATACGCTGGAGCTCAGGAAGGGCCATGAGTAGGAGTTTGGGAGCCGTCTGTCCTGCTTGCACTGGCCATCTTACCAGATCATGCTATAGCAGCACAGTGTCTAGGTTTGTCCATCTCTCCCGCTTACTAGCCTTCTGGTCCATCTACTCCTCTCCATTCCTTCTGCCACCACCTGGCCTGGGCCACCATCATCTCTTGCGCTGACCTCTGCCGTGGCCTCACTAGCCTCCCAGTCCCCACTCTGGCCCGTTATTAGTCAACTCTCCATGAGGTATTCACAGTGATCCATTTTACATTCAAATTTTGAGTGTCCCTCCCCTGCATAAAGCCTTCCCCATTTCTCCTTGGCCACAAGGTTGCATCTAGTCCCTAGCTCCTGCGTGTCTCTTCAGCCTATTCTCCTACTACTTCCCTTAACCTTTAATCCACACCTACTGCCACACCCGTTTTCATTCCCAGGCCTCTGGATTGCTGCTCCTTTCCTGTTCCTGTAATGTTCCTCTACTTGGATTACTCATGTTAACCCTTCAGGCCTCTGCTAGGTGGTCTCCTCCCCTAGGAAGCTATTCTTGACACTATTCCCTGGGCTTCCACAGGACATAAGTTCATCCATGCTGTGCTGCAGTTACCTGGCTGGTTTTCTGCTTTCCCCACTTGACTGAGTTGTAAGAGTGCAGGGGCCATGTCTCAGTTACCTAGCACAGTGCCAGGCACAAAGTAGGCACTCATCAATATTTATTAAAATCAAGGGGAAGTGTGTTGGGGTGGGAGTACCTGGGCCTGTGGCTGCACCCATGTGAGGTCATTAGGACAGTCCACAACTGAAGCACATGGACCTTTGCCATGTTGGCTGACGGTGGGCAGTGAGTCCCTCCTGGGGTTTCACTAAGCCTGTCTGTGGAGACTGGGGGAATGAAGTAGATGAGGGGAGTGCGTGTGTAGTGTGTACATATGTGAGTGGGTGACTTTCAGGCAGTGGTTCACTTATTTTAACTTACAGAATCTTTTCCTGGTTTTATCATCTGACTTGTAAGGATCCCAAGGGAGTGAAAACTGTGCCATCTGTCTTTGTTTCTTGAGGCCGTGGGAACCCAGTGTGAGGTGCTACAGCAGGAGAGTGTTTGGATGGGTTTCTTGGCAGAGGAGCCCACTGAGGTTCAGAATGATGGTGGTACTTGACCAAGTTGGGAGAAGTACATAAGGCGGAGGCTCAGGGATGGTGGCACAGTCTGAATATGGTGGGAGCAGCTAAGCTCAGGCTGTGCTCAGGCAGGAGTGGTATGTGTGCCTGGCAAGGAAAGGGGCTAGCCAGGCAGATGCATGGATGGATAAAGCAGGCATAATTCTGCACGCAGTGCAGACCTGGGGAGGAGAAGGGATGAGCAGTGACCGAGCAGGGCAATAGCCAGGAACTGATTGCAGATTGGGAATGTGGACTTTTGCCCTCACCTGGCCTACAGGATCTTGGGGCCTTGGCTAGAGCCATTGGCTGCAAAGCTTCCTCCACTAGCATGATAGCAAATGTGGTCCCAGTGCTCTCTGGGAAAATACTCAAGGCAAAACAAACAAATCAAGTATTCCTTCTCCTCCTTCCTTCTAGCTTGCACGAGCCACTGTTCGTGATCCCAAGACAGGAGTCCTCACTGTCGCCAGCTATCGGGTT
Source organism: Piliocolobus tephrosceles (assembly GCF_002776525.5). Taxonomy (NCBI): domain Eukaryota; kingdom Metazoa; phylum Chordata; class Mammalia; order Primates; family Cercopithecidae; genus Piliocolobus; species Piliocolobus tephrosceles. Next base: position 157,774,692 of record NC_045437.1, read on the forward strand.
TCCAAAAGGTAAGCAAAGAGCAGGGGTTGGTAGCTGCTCAAGTCTCAACTTCAGGACTTCTCAGTGCCTACCCTAGGAATGGGTGGCTTGCCTTTTCCTGCCTGCTGGCGACTCCTCACCCCTTGTTGCAGCAGGCACCCTGTACTGCCTGTTTGTGCTGGCCCTGACTCTGGGGACAGAGTGCAGGACCTCATGGAAGCCTGCTCTTCCATCTTCTTTTCTCTGCTCTTTTCTTTTTACCCAGCTCCTGGCTAGAGGAAGACGATGACCCTGTTGTGGCCCGAGTAAATCGTCGGATGCAGCACATCACAGGGTTAACAGTAAAGACTGCAGAATTGTTACAGGTACAGATAGTTCCTGGGACTGTAGGAGTTGGGAAGTGGGTATTTGTGGCTAGATGGTCTCACAAGGTGTCCAGAACTGGGCCAAAAGAGGCCCAACTGTATGACTACTGCCTGATGCTATGAATATGGAGTGATCTCATTTTAGGAAACCAGAATTAATCATGCCTGCTGGCTTTCAACAATTAGTGTTCAACAAATATCTATTGAGCATCTGCTGGGTGCCCAAGTGTGCTGGAAGCTAGGGATCAGCGGTGGCTATGGCAGGTTCATTCATGTCTTCTTGACAACAGAAGCTCACATCCTGAATGGTCTCAGGGACATCTCTAAGAGAGCTAAAAATGGTTTCAGAGGCCATGGTTCTGTGTCATAATCAAATACATTTGAAGGTCAAAGTGTTCTGTGTGTTTTCTCCTGCTGAACCACAGCTGAAGTCACTCCAAAAGCAGCAGCAGGGGAGTTCCCCTGAGGGACTGCCAAGATGGGGTCGGTTGAGAATCCAAAGAAAGCGGCACTAAACTCCTGGATCTTCAGTCCACAGCATTTATTAGGGAACTTGCAGAGTGGGCTGCAGCAATCCTCAAAATGGACAGCAAGAGACAAGAGTTGTTTTACCTAAGTATTTCCACAGTGATGGGGTCAGAGTATGGAGTTTATCTGAGGGTTTAGGGAATTTGGTTCAGGGCTGGGGCTAGTTTCTTTCAGTGTTTTGGGCAACAACCTAAACACCTTCATCAGTGCCTGTGAATGTTCAAGACTCCAGCTTGTGTTCCAGCCTGAAGGGAAAAACCTGCAGTTGGCTGGGTCACAGAGCTGTCAAGGGAGTCTGATTTTCAGTCAGAACAAAGAAAGGCAGGGGTGGGTCTGGGGGACCTTACACTGTGATATGTAGGTGGAAGTGAGAGGCCTGGACTGGTTAAGCTGGTGCAGGTGGAGTGTTCTTGTCCAAGTACTCCCACTGGGACCCTGGCTTCCTGCCTTTATTCAGAGGTGATTATGAAGAAACGTGGCAGCACCCTACTGAAAGGTTTTGGGTAAAGCTCCTTATTAAAGTATCCTCTTGGATATTGAGTTCAAATCAGCACTGGCTGTGTTCCCTTATGAATATTGGAACTTCCGTGTTCTGTTGTAAAATTGATGACCTGAGACACTGTCAGAGAAGTTTCACTGGCATCTTTCTAGAGGCCCCTGGGTCTCTCTGTTTGGCCAAAGTTTGTGTATACTTAAAGATAGCAGCCTTTACCTTTATGATTGGCATTTGGGTCTGATCTACTATAGATCTCATTAGAATATTGACTGAAGATCATCTGGGAAAGATTTTTTGAACTTTTGCCTGGACATGCCCAAACAAATCAGCCTTCTTTTTGCTGCTGTTTTTTCAACAAAAAGAAGTGTAGCTGCATCAGCAATTGGAAAATCAATTTTGAAGTTCATCTTCATGGATTTGTGTGAAGTCTACCAGAGTTTTAAAAAACATACTGATTACCTTGCAAATAGTATTGTGAAATTTTAATATTTTTTTTTTCAGTTCAGTTCAACTTTGTGTTTTGTAATTTTTAAATAAGTTCTGCAGATAAGCACATCCATGGAGGACTTCTGTCTCATCTCCCACTTGCTGTGTATGTGTAAGAGCACCACCATTTCAAGAGAGATAGGCACTCTTGATGTGCTAGATGAGTCCCTGTTGGCATTGTCTTGACTCATATCTTCTTGGAGCAGGTTTTGTTTATTTGTTTGTTTGTTTGTTTGAGACATCTGCCACTGCTTCCTCTGTGTCAGAGCCAGTCTTCAGGACTTTCATGGTTCTGATCAAAGACCACAGTCTGCTTGGCTGATTTCATACCCTGGACCAGGAGGCTAAGTAGACAGGACCTCTGGCTCTGTTGCTTTCCTGGCTAGCTGTGCAGCTACACTCACCGTATAACCTGTCTTACACTCACCCATGGAAGACAGCAGCTTCTTGCTTATGGACTGACTTCTCTGCTACAATTTGGACTTTATCTTATCTGGCCTCTCATAGTGTTGTAGCTCAGTTGACTGGGGTCTGAATGCCAGACCTCTTGGTAGAGGGGCTCTTACAGTTAAGGATCTTCTGGAAGATTCAGACCACAGCTGCCAAGTGGCTGAGATGCCATTTTTGTTTGCATTCTTCTCCTAGGAACTGTCTTGGCATTTCCTTTGCCAGTCAGTGGTGTTGAAGGCTTTGATCCTTCATGGTCTGGGGAACAGGAACCTGGATTTCAGCATCTATCCCTAAGTACTTACTCCATATGAAATGCTTGTGGTATGATACGTGCCTAGGCACCAGCAACAGCCCTCACATCAGGTCCTTTAGGAAACGCTGCAGGAATCTGGAAAGGAGCTGGTTCTTCTATCTGTTGACATTCTTTCAGCTGTAGCTGACATGTTTGCTGTAGATCATTTGAAGGAAAAAGGTAATTGAGGCTTTCTGGTGAATTGGATGAGGGCTTATCTGATAGAGAGGAAGAGATGCTACACCTCTAGGATTCTCTAAGATTGAAGACTTCGGCTGCATGATGTCTCAGCCTCACCAGAAAAGTGATTTCTGACCTTTTTAATTTTGCCTTTACTCTGTCCTTAGCATCGTAAATACCCAGGTCTTTCAAATAACTGACTCCACTCTTACAATAGTAAGTCTAAAGATTTAAATGAATACCTCCTCACATGAATCAGTCTTGATGTACAGTTGCTTGTTATTAAAGGTGTAAGCCTGGGGACTTGCGTATGCCTGGATAGGCAATCTTACTGCTGCAAATCTAGATGATCCCATGCATTTTGTACTTATTTGGGAACTGTATTAAAGAGTGTAGGTACAGTGGCTTCAGAACCATGATCAAATATAATTCTCCAAACCTAAAAGATGAGGCAGCTCTCGCAACGCAACTTCTTTCACTGCCTGGGATCTGTAAGTTTAAACAATCCATTTAACAAGTGGAAGTGTTGGAAAATGCAGTCATATTCTGCAGCTCCAGCAACAAGCACTAATTGAATTTTCCTGAGTGCACTGGCACAGAGTCACAGTCGTGTTTAAAATTTTCTTCCAGGCCAGGTGTGGTGGCTCACATCTGTAACTCAGTTCTTGGGGAGGCCAAGGCAGGAGGATTGCTTGAAGCCAGGAGTTTGAGACCAGTCTGGGCAACATAGTGAGACTGTCTCTACCCCCCACTCCCCCCAGAAAAAGGAGAGAGAAAAAAATTTTCTTCAAGCTCTTGACTACAAAAAAAGATACGCTTTCTCAGCTGCTCTGGCACTTCTCTCCTTAGATGCATCTCCAGCCTTAGGGCCACCTGCTGAACCAGGCTTCCTTGTGCTGTTGACAGGATTTCCAGGTATTTTTGGTGCAGGAATCTTAAAGGCTGAAGCAGTGGATGACAGCATGTTTTCATCCATGCTTTGTATCAAAAGTTTTATCTTTGTAGATATTGAAAATGATACTGCCAACATTTTGTGCTCCAATAAGAGAATTTCCTCTCTTATAAAGTCCACTGTCCCTTTCTGTCTTGCATTTCTTTTTTTGTGTGTATGTGAAACAGGGTCTCACTCTGTTGCTCAGGCTGGAGTGCAGTGGCGCAGTCATAGCTCAATGCAACCTTGAACTCTTGGGCTCAAGCCATCCTCCTGCCTCAGCTTCCTGAGTAGCTGGGACTACAGGTGCATGCCACTGTGCCCAGCTAATTTTTTCATTAGTAGAGACGGATGGGGTCTTGCTATGTTGCCCAGGCTAGTCTCAAACTTCTGGGCTCAAGCAGTCCTCTCACTTCAGCCTCCCAAAGTGCTGGGATTACAGGCATGAGCCACCACGCCTGGCTTCTGTCCCACATTTCTGTAGGTCTCTGTCATTGCTAGTTTTGTAGCATCTCTCACCTGACCGTTGGGATAGCAGAAAAGGATATACAAAAAATACCAACTTTCTGAGAACTTATGGCCTAGCCCCAGAGGTTTTTATGTTTTCAGTGAGACACACTAACCAACTGTTCCCAGACAGACATTGGTGGCGCTGCTTGATCCACCAGCTTCCATATCAGATTCTGTGCTTCATCTTTAACCTTGGCTCTCATTCTGTCTACTGAAGCTGAGACAATAATTGTGATTTAGGACTTCCCATTGTGCTGATAAGCTGTCCACAAAGGCATTTACAATTTCTAATCCAATTTATGACACCTGGTAATTGCTCAGATGTTACTTCAGGTCCAGGGTCACGCTGGGGTTGCTGATGTAGTGCGGTAATTCTTAGCCACCCGGCAGCTGGCCACCCATGTTGTGCTGTTTCATTCCATGCAGTAGACCACTGTGGGAATCTGCCCCACGCAGTCTCACCAGGAATAGCAGTGGTGGTAGGAACAGTACAAGGTGCTGAGTACCTCCAAAACTAGTTTAAAAAAGAAAATCCTCTTAAATTTGTTACTGACTTTCCTCTGGATTACTATCTTAGTATGTCCCAAACAAACTGGGTCCAGGGCCAGGGCCGGCCTCAAGCAGTGCTCCCTTTACTGCTGTCTGAGTGTCCATGAAGGGGCTGTAGCTTTTCCTCAGTGATCATATGCAGTTCACCCATCTTGTTTTGTTTGGGAAACCACATTTGTGCTGCAGCCTTACTCTTGGACAGAAATGTAGACTTGTTTGTGATGTTTGCTCTGCCTGTGCTGGCAGGGCGTGGTTGTCTTCTACCTTAGAGAGGCTGCTCTTGGGAGTTCTGGTTTTCAGGCCTGGGAAGATTGTATCCCTAGAGTGATGGGCTGCTACAGAGCTGTTCATGCTGCTTACAAGGTCTAATGCTGTTATTTCCCACAGGTTGCAAATTATGGAGTGGGAGGACAATATGAACCACACTTCGACTTCTCTAGGGTAAGGCCTAAATCACAGGTGCTTTCAAAGGGCCCTACTCTAGCTGATTTGAGAAGGGTGGAGCTTCTAGGAGCATTTCAGCCTCCATATCAGTGCCCCCACCCCTTGTCCTCCCTCCACCTCTGCATCACTGGGAGAAACTCTTTGTTACTGGTGAATCCCAAATCTGGAACCAGGGATCCTGCAGAACACAGTGGAGCCTGGCTGTCTCCCCTGTAGATGTGAAGAGTTCATCCTCTGCCTTAACTGTATCACCCTTTGCCCTGATTCTAAAGCAAAGAGCCTCACTAGGTCTTTGTGAAAACTGTTCTTGTCCCTTTTCCTTTTCCCTGCAAACCCCATGCCCTAGCCAGAATTTACTTTGCAGCCTTGGCACATGTTCCAGGCTGATTTATGGAACACACACTACCTTCCCATGACCCTTTTGGTCCTAGTCTTGTGGGTGGTGGATGAAGCCTGTTGTAAACTTCGGTGAAAGTTGTTGTCTGTTACAGCGACCTTTTGACAGCGGCCTCAAAACAGAGGGGAATAGGTTAGCGACGTTTCTTAACTACGTAAGTACTGGGTCCAGGCCCACCTGTTCATTCTCACTTAATTTTGTAGAATGATGAGCGACATACTTTCAAGCATTTAGGGACGGGGAATCGTGTGGCCACTTTCTTAAACTACGTGAGTATGATGTGTGCTGATGGGCGCTAAGGGGACCCTGGGTCCAGAGGGCTGCCTTATATCCCACCCCCATCAGGGCTGATACCATCTGCTATAAAGTAATGGTCAGGTCCTTCTGGCTTTCAGCACCCTTCTTGACTGCAGTAGGGAGAGTTGGCCTCTGTTTCTTTTCATTTTCCCCACTGCCACCACCAGGACTTTAACATTCCTGGCTATTTTTTTTTCCCCAGTGTTTAAAATTGTGATAAAATAGACATAACATAAAACTTACCATCTTAACCATTTTTAAATGTATGGTTCAGTGGTATTAAATATATTCATAGTACACAAGTATCACTACCATTCATTTCCATCTATTTTCATCTTCTAAAACTGAAACTCTACCCATTAAGCAATAATTCCAGATTCCCCTCCTGCAGCTTCTGGCAGCCACCATTCTGCTTTCTGTCTCTGTGATTTTGGTTACTTAAATAAGTGGAATCAAAGTATTAATACTTGTCTTTCTGTGTGGCTGGTGTATAATGTCCTCAAAGTTTATCCATGCTGTAGCATATTCTGGCTGCTGCTTTTTTTTTTTTTTTTTTTTTTTGAGATGGAGTATTGCTCTGTCACCCAGGCTGGAGTGCAGTGGTGTGATCTCGGCTCACTGCAACCTCGGCCTCCCAGGTTGGAGCGATTCTTGTACCTCACCCTTCCAAGCAGCTGGGATTATAGGCGCTGGCCACCATGCCTGGCTAATTTTTGTATTTTTAGTAGAGACGGGGTTTTACCATGTTGGCCAGGCTGGTCTTGAACTCCCGACCTCAGGTGATCTGCCCACCTTGGCCTCCCAAAGTGCTGGGATTACAAGCGTGAGCCACTGTGCCTGGCCATTCTGGCTCATTTTTGATGGGCACAGTGCTAGTCTGGATTTTTGGGATGGGTGCCCTGGAGGGTTCCCTCCTTGGCACCAGAGTGAGGAGTCAGCGTTAGCTCTCTCTAGATGAGAGCTACCTTTGTTTTCTCCAAGGCTTAGTGGCCTGATTCCCACCTCTTGTCTCTGTTTCATCTATAGGTTGTAGGGTTTACCTTTCACGTGAGGAACAGTTTCCTCTCCCTTCTGCTGAGAGCCAGCTCTAAAGAGACATAGAGGCAGTAAAGTAACTTAGAGACAGAAGCCTGTGTCCGTTTTTTCCTTTTACGTTTTTATTGTGTGGTTATTACATGCTGGGTATTGTGCCATGTACATGTTGGTGAGCAGAACACATGTGGTCTCTCTTGTGGTGCTTGAGGTCCAATATGAGAGACTTATTTTAAACATCAGAGAGATTCTTCTTCTTCTTCTTTTTTTTTGGGGGTGGGGGACAGAGTCTCCCTCTGGTGCCCAGGCTGCAGTGCAGTGGTGCGATCTCAGCTTACTGCAACCTCTGCCTCCCGGGTTCAAGCGATTCTCCTGCCTCACCCTCCCAAGTAGCTGGGATTATAGGCGTGCACCACCATGCCCAGCTAATACTTGTATTTTTAGTAGAGACGAAGTTTCACCATCTTGGCCAGACTGGTCTCGAGCTCCTGACCTCAAGTGATCCACCCACCTTGGCCTCCCAAAGTGCTGGCATTACAGGTGTGAGCCACCTCGCCCAGCCTAAACATCAGAGAGAGTATTACGTAGTTATGGAGACAGGTGCTGTGAACCCCAGACTTGGGGTTCAGTGGAGGCCTCTCTTTGGAAGTAACATATCAGTTGAGACTCAAAAGTTGAGTGGAAATTAGCTGGTAGAACATGGTTTCTGGCACGAGAGCGAGTGTATGTAGTCCTGTAAGAGAAAAGGAGCTTGGGATGTTGGAAAAATAGAAAAAGGCTGGTGTGTCTGGAGAGAGGCTAGTGAGACTGACAGGGCCTTGGGGTTCTAGAAGAGAATTTGAGTTTGATCCCCAGGGCTGTGAGAAGCCATCAGAGCTTTTTGTCTTATTCATTTACCATATGTCTGTCAAGTACCCTTCACTGAGTCTGGTATGTGTCCTGTGGAAATATTTTTTAGCTCCAATTTTTATTACATTATGGACAAAAAAAGTAAGAGAGCCATATGGGAAAGAAGAAGTGCTTTGGCCATGAGTCAAGGCATGCTCTGTGGGCATGAGTGCAGCCTTGCTAGTGTGGAACTTGTGTTCAGTGTAGTTTAAGGCCTTACCATGGGAGAAAGCAGGGCCTCTAGAAACACAGTGCCCCACCTTCCCACTCAGGTGGCCCCAAGAAGGGTGGCTACTCCGGTGAAGTCTGACTAGAGCAGCAAACTACTAGAGCCAGAGAAACAGAGCTGCAGTGGGGACTGCACATAGTGTTGGAAACAGTAGGGAGCTCCTGGTCAGGGCACTTTGCTGAGTATAGTGGCTTAGGCAAGGCCAAGGCTAGATGGGAATTCAAGGGGTGGGGGTCAGAACAGGCATTTTCCAAGTACAGACTCAGATTATTTTCATCCAAGGACAGCCTGGATGTGGGTCTCCTGTGGCCTCAACTCTTGCACACTCATGACATGGAGACTGTTCTAATGAATCACACTGATTAAGTAGGCATGGGAAAACCTTTCTTGGCTAACGGGCTGGCCATGGAGCAGACTCCAAGCAGTGTCACTGATGCTCAGAGGGGGGTGATCTGTACACTTTGTCATGTCCTTTGTGGCTCAGTTGCTCTGAGAGCCTTGCTTAGGAGGACCAAGCTCTATGTCTTACATTTCCAGATGAGTGATGTAGAAGCTGGTGGTGCCACCGTCTTCCCTGATCTGGGGGCTGCAATTTGGCCTAAGAAGGTAAGTTCTGATTCTTGTGGGTCAGAGGTTGAAGCAAGGCTCAGACTTTACTTTGTCCATGTCCCCCAGTACCATTACCTGGCCTGCCTGATTGTCACTGTGATGTGCCTTAGCCCACCTGGAGTCTGACCTTGTAGCCTCAGCTTCTCCCTGGGAAGAAGGGACAGGGAGGGAAGCCCCTTCAGGGGCGGGTGAGTTCCCAGACTTCTACTCCAGAAAGGTAGGTGCTTTCTGGGAAAAGTCTCTATTGCTGGAGTCCCAGAGCCCTGTCCCCCGTCCATGGGAAAATGAGGGTGTTTCTGCTCAGGGCAGAGCTTCTGTGATGCTTGTGGTCAGGTCCCTGAGCACAATCTCTAAGAATGTGTTCTGAAAAGACAATCTCTTTCCCAGGGTACAGCTGTATTCTGGTACAACCTCATGCGGAGCGGGGAAGGTGACTACCGAACAAGACACGCTGCCTGCCCTGTGCTTGTGGGCTGCAAGTGGGGTGAGTGTCTTAAGGGGTGGTGTTGGTGTTGGTGGCCTCAGCTTGGGTTTTGCTTACTGGCCTTAGATTCTGAGCTGGGAGATAACTGCTGCCAAATTGCAGAGATTGTCTCCCTTCTTAGGTTTTTTCTGCTGTTACTACCATCCAGCCATGTCATGTCCATGCACCTGGTAAATGCCAAGGCAGCTGGTTGGAAACACTCGGAGATACACAGGGAGCTGAAGAAGGCCTGAGGACGAACAGCTGCATAAGCACCATAGGTCCAGGACCCTCTGGCAAGGCTTCTGGGGGAGCAGAGTGGAGAGCTGGAAGCAGTGAGGGGAAAGAGTGTCTCAGGCGAACAAGGCCCATATGGATGGAGACACAAGCTAAAACCAGCATATGGGTGTGGGGACAGGCTCCCTTGTCACTTGAAGAAAGGGAGACCTGTGGCACAGGGGCCAGGAGATGAGGCTGGAGGCTGGGACCAAACTGCAGAGGCTCAAGCTTGAGCTTTATCCTGGGAGCAGTTGTGTGAGCCTCGGAGAGGCTTAAACCAGGATGTGACAGGAAGTGTTTGCTAAGGAGATGAGTGTGTAGCCCCCCTGGAGAGTTTTGAAGATAAATAGTGATGGATTCACAGATAATTAAGCAAATGAAAAAGAAAACAAGGCAGTTGCTGAATTCAGGGGAAAAAAGTTGTACAAGAGATAAGTATAAACTACTAGATGGCTCAGGCGTAACACTTACATGATATAGTTATGTACACACTGAGTATTACTTTAACTAAAACTTGTGATTTACCTGTACCGGAAAGATGGGAGGGGATAAGTATATGTTTTAGGGGTAGAATAAAAGAATTTCAAAGTTGAAAGTCACGGAATAGAACTATAAGCATGTTACCTAGAAAAATGAGGTTAAATATCAGAAGAAACAGCTAGAGGAGTTTAATGTTCCCTGGGAGTGGGGATTAGGGATGGGAAGGAGAAGCTTCGGAGATTGCTGTGTATCATTATAAGCCTTGTGACAATTTTATTTTTTTCAATGAAGTACATGTATTACTTTATATTTTAAAAGCTCTGTGGCTTCAGTAGTGCATTGAAATAAAATTTTGATTCATTATGAGAGAGTCTGTGAGGAACAGAATCATGATTCCTGTGTTTTTGAAGATACGGCATGGGGTGACAGTGCTGGCGGCAGCTCTGCTGCTCTTGTGCCCATGGCATACAGACTGGATCTGCGGGTCCACGGCTCCCGAGGTTAACATCAAAGCCTTCTGCAATGCTGACAGGCTTCCTCATCCTCACATCCTACCTCTCAGTTTCCACCTGCCACCTCCCAGTAATATTAGGCTTCTTGAGTCCTCAACACGCGTCAGGGTGGCTCCTGCCTTGATTACTTTCTCATCCTGTTGTCACTCCTGGGACCCTCTTGGTGAGAGAACCCTCTGGGTATGTCCATCTTCTTCCCAGGATAACTTCTATTTAACTTTATATTCTAGCTCTAGGATTTCCTCTTCCCTCTAAGAGCAAGAAATGTGTGCACGTTGCCATGGGAATAGAGCCAAAGGGCATCGAAGGTCATGGGCATCAAAGGGCATGATTAGATGCTCTTTGGTGCTATTCCCAGGGCAACCTGCACACATGTATCTTGTCCCGCTGGCAGATTTTCATACACTTACCTGTTTACATGTATCTTCCTCACCAATTCATTAGCAAATTGAGGCCTGAGATCATGTCTTGTCTTATTTGTGTCTGATTCCAGGGCACAGTGCAGGGGTCATCATGAAGGAGTCATTCATTCAGGCTACTAAACTGACCAATAGGATTGTAACATACTTGCTTTCTTTTCACAGTCTCCAATAAGTGGTTCCATGAACGAGGACAGGAGTTCTTGAGACCTTGTGGATCAACAGAAGTTGACTGACATCCTTTTCTGTCCTTCCCCTTCCTGGTCCTGCAGCCCATGTCATCTTCAAGTTCAATGTGACAGACACCTTTGTATGTTCCAGTTTCTATCAGGCTGGTTTTTGGAGAAATGAATGTTTGTCTGGAGCAGAGGGAGACCATACTAGGGCGAGTCCTGTGTGACTGAAGTCCCAGCCCTTCCGTTCAGCCTGTGCCATCCCTGGCCCCAAGACCAGGATCAAAGTGGCTGCAGCAGAGTTAGCTGTCTAGCGCCTAGCAAGGTGCCTTTGTACCTCAGGTGTTTTAGGTGTGAGATGTTTCAATGAACCAAAGTTCTGATACCTTGTTTACATGTTTGTTTTTATGGCATTTCTATCTATTGTGGCTTTAACCAAAAAATAAAATGTCCCTGCGAGAAGCCTTAAAGAGCCTTACTTGGAGTATTTTTAAGACTGGAAGCTTTTACCAGGTTCATCATTTCCTGTGCATCGCCTCCATGCAGGCAGAGTCTGGATCATGAATGCTTTAGTAACAAAGCATCTTGGGTCTTGGATTTGAGACCTGGTTTCAACACTTGTGTCTCCTCTAAGTGTCAGTGTCCTTTTCTGGAAAGTGGGGTAAATAATTTCTCTTTGTCTCCCAGAGAACATAGCACATGTGTTCATGATTGTAATGCTGTTATAATGTGTAATTTATTTTTAAATTTTGAGATAAGAATTGTTCATGATACATAGATGTATACTTAAAAAAAAAAAAAAATGAAGGTGAGCAGGAGCACCTGTGTCAACACCAAGTTAGAGAAGAGAATGTTTTCAAGTCAGTACCTTAGGAGCCCCTTGGGAACCCCTCCTAGATCACATCTCCTTCACTGCCCCCAGCACTTTGGAGATAACCATTGTCTAGTGATGTGTGGTACTTGTTCCTTTGCTTGTCCTTATAGTTTTACTGTCCATGATTAGATTCCTAAATAAGTAGTTATTCTGTTTTCCCTGATTTTGAACTTCTACTAATAGAATCAGAGTAAATATTTTTGGGTATGTGACTTCTTTTGTTCAACATTGTTTTAAGATTGATCCGTGTCGTGTAGCTGTAGTTTGTTTTAATCTTTATAGTACAGTTTTGTTAATGTTTATTGTAGGACTGTACCATAATACAGCCAGTATGCTGCTGATAAACATTGGAATTGGTTTCAGTCTTTGTATATTGTGAATAATGCTGTGATAAACATTTTTATACATGATTCCTGCTACACATATAAACACATTTCTGTAGGATATATATGTAGGTATGGAAATGTGGGGTCTTAATGGTGTTCCAACTTTGCTAAATAATGTATTCCAAGGTCGTTATACACATTCTCACCAGGAGTAAATGAGAGTTCTTATTACTCCAACCTTTTCCAATATCTAGTATTTTCATACTTTTGCATTTTAGCTAGCTTGGTATGTTACGGACTAAATGTTTGTGTCCCCCCTGCCCAAATTCATATGTTGAAATCTTAACCCCCAATGTGATGCTATTAGGATGTGGAGCCTTTGGGAGGTAATTAGGTCGTAAGCCTGGAGCCCACACGAGTGGGATTAGTGACCTTATGAAGAGATCCCAGAGAACTCTAGCCCTCTTTCTGCCATGCGAACACACAGCAAGAAGATGCCTGTCTATGAACCAGGAGGCTCTCACTAGAAATAAACCTACTAGCATCTCGATCTTGGACTTTTCAGTTTCCATAACCATGAGAAATCAATGTTTTTAATTCAATGTATGGTATTTTATTATAGCAGCTCTACCTAAGACAGTACGTGTATAGTATCTACTTTAACATTGTTGATAATGTTGAACAACTTTTCATGTTATTAGTTATTAGGTTTCTTCAAGTCTTTTTGATTCATAGAAATTTAAAAATATGTACACAAGCTCTTTGTTATATATTTTGCAAATATCTTCTGTGGTTTGTCTTTTTACTATTTTCTGTCTTTTGATAAACAGCTTTTAATTTTTATGTCAAATCTATCAAGCTTTTTCTTTTTGATTTATGTTTTTTATGTCTTATTTGAGAAACCCCAAGATCATGAGGACGTTTCCTGTGTTCTCTTCTGAAAGCTATATAGTCTTTGTCATTAATTTTATCTTTATACATGGTATGAAGTGTAAAGGTCTACTTTTAATTTTTTGCGTATTTTATTAGGATAGGATGGGCTTTTGCTATAGTGATAAATAATCCCCAGATCTCAGGGGCTTAATATATAAAATTGTCTCATGCACAAAACCACTGGGTCTAAGGCAATTGCTATCTACTGCCATCTAATCTCCCTCTAGTGGCTTCCATGGGTAGACCCTAACAGGAAGCCAGCTGATAAGGGAGGGAATCTGGGAAATGTAGTTTACAGAGTGGCAGCTACAGTAGAACAGTAGAGACTACAAGGATGAGCTTGCAGCTGAGAACGGAAACATGACTGGCACACTAGGTTTTTTCTTTTCCTGTTTGAGACTTTTTTGACTTCTTGAATTTGTACAATGGTATCTTTAATCAGTTTTGGAAAATTAAATGATTTTCTCTTTCAGCATTGTCTGTTTCTTCTGTAACTGATTAATTGTAAGTTGGATCATATCATGATATTATCTCTTAATCTCTTTCATATTTTTATATCTATGCTATATTTGGGGAGAATTTTATACTTGTTTTGTACAAAGTTCACTAATTCTGTCTTCTGTCGAGTGCATCCAGGAGTCTTTGTTTAAGGACTTTAAAGATGTAATTCTTTGTTTTCTGGCTTATACCATTTCTGTTGAAAAGTCGCTATCTGGTCCTTTGTTGTTCTTTTGAAGGTAACTTTGCCCCCACCTGGCTGCTTTAAAGATTTTTTTCTTTTTGGTTTTCAGTAGTTTTACTATGGTGTTCTTAGTGTGGGTTTCTTTTTTTTTTTCCTGCTTGGCATTTAGCTTCTTGAATTTCTGGGTTGACGTCTGATCAATTTTGGAAATTTCTCAGACATTATATCTTCAAATATTGTTTCTGTCCCATTTTTTCTCTATCTGCTCTGAGACTTCAGTAATCTGAATGTTAGAACTTTTCATAGTGCTCTATGTATCTCCTATTCTGTGTCTCTCATGCTTTTTTCCTTGTGTTTCAGACTAGATATTTTCTATTGATCTGTCTTGGAATTCATTTGTTACTTTTGCTGCTAAACCCATCTACTGAGTTCTTAATTTCATTTTTTTAAAAAATATTTCTCAGTTCTAAAATATCCATTCATGTCTTTTTTTTTTTTTTTTTTTTTTTCTTGAGATGGAGTCTTCCTCTATCACCCAGGCTGGAGTGCAGTGGCGGGATCTCAGCTCATTGCAACCTCTGCCTCCCAGGTTCAAGCAATTTTCCCACCTCAGCCTCCCAAGTAGTTAGGATTACAGGCATGCGCCACCACGCCCAGCTAATTTTTATATTTTTAGTAGAGATGGGGTTTTGTCATGTTGACCAGGCTGGTCTTGAATTCCTGACCTCAAGTGATCCACCCGCCTCGGCCTCCCAAAGTGTTGGGATTATAGGCATGAGCCACTGCGGCTGGCCCATTCATGTCCTTTTAATGGATTTTAATTCTCTGGAGAATCTGTCTTGTTTTCTCTGTGTTTTTCTCGGACTGATAAATCAGTTGTGTGAAATTTTTTGTCTGATAACACCATGATTTTGATTTTCTATGGCTGTCTTTCTATTGTCTTTTTCCCTCCTTAGTTTCTGGTCGTTTGGTCCACTCTGTTGATATGCCTGGTAATTTTTGATTGAATGTGTATGACATTGTAGAGCCTCTGGATGGATAACCTCCTGCACAAAGGACTCACCCTTTCCTCTACTATGCAGAATGGGGATCCATCACCTTAATCCAGTAAGGATCTGAGCTGACTTAATTAAGACTGGGTGGTAGTTTTCTTAAGACTCTAACTCTGATTTACCCTTACTTCCCCCGGTATAGGATGTAGTCCTCCAGGATTTTCTAATTGAGAGCCTAGTGTGTTCACTGGATCTGTTCCCACTGGCAGTTCCTCAACTCCAATTCTTGTCTTCTCAGTACCAGACTCGGCCCAAAAAATTTATCCTCCTTTTCAAAGAATTTGAATTTTTTTATCTAAGCAGATAGTTTTTGCTTACCTTCTTAGCCTTACATTCTGCACAGCATCAGAATTCAGAAAATGCCTCACTGGGTAAACAGGCTGAGTGTCTGGCCAAGTTCTCCACTCCTCCCTCTTATTCAATATTCTGAGAAACTACTGGCTAATTTTGGTTTTTCAATGCCCCTTGACACTGTCAAAAATTCTTTTGGTTTCTCTGCCTCTTAGTAGTTGCCCATTGCTCTGGATCCTCATTCTTACCCCATGGCTACAATCAGTAAATTATTATTATTATATGTTTTTTGAGATGGTGTCTGGCCCTGTCGCCCAGGCTGGAGTACAGTGGCGCGATCTGGGCTCACTGCAAGCTCGGCCTCCCAGGTTCACGCCATTCTCCTGCCTCAACCTCCCAAGTAGCTGCGACTACGGGCGCCTGCCACCATGCCTAGCTAATTTTTTTGTATTTTCTAGCAGAGACGGGGTTTCACTGTGTTAGCCAGGATGGTCTCGATCTCCTGACCTCGTGATCCGCCCACCTTGGCCTCCCAAAGTGCTGGGATTACAGGCATGAGCCACCGTGCCCGGCCAGTAAATTATTTAAGGATAAAAGAGACTACGAACTTTTGGCTCACCCACAAGATTTATCCTTCTTCAGGATCTCGATGCTCAAACTCTTTTTGCTTCAGCAATTCATTGATGTCTTCCAACAGTTTTAAGAGATTTTATTCAGCTTTATTCATTTAGGTATGAAAATTGGTCTACCATAAGCTATTCTATCTTGGAAGTAGAAGTCGCCTATTCATTTTTTTAAAAAATTATTTTTATTATAAAATACTGATACAGAAAACCTTATCTTTGTTATCTTCCTTTGTTATCTAGTATAATAAGATGCTCCACACTCATCTTGAGCATTTCTCACATTAAGCATGGAATCAGCCATTAAAGAATATTATTATATGTTGACGTCTGCCTGTCAATCCCAGCATGGTCCTGGGAACAAACATGGGATAACTTCTACCTTAGAGACAGGGCATTGCTTTCAGCAATCCTTATTAATTTAGCTTGGCAATAATATGTTCACTAGGGCAGCGAAGAGTTATTGAGCGTTTCATTATGCATTTGGTACTGTGCTAGGGATGTTACAGTCTGTTATTGCATTCAGCAACTTTTCAGAATGAATAAATAAGCAGAACGTCAGAAAGGTTAGGTAATATACCTGAGGTCACATGAAGTCTCATTGCTGGTAAGTGGAGGATCTGGCAATGAAACTCTGGCAGCTTCCAAAAGCCTTTGCTCTAGAACAAAATTTGTATTTTTATGCATTTAACAGTTATTAAAGATTTGATGGGGAAACATAAGGACTGTCTTTACCTTTAAAGAATTCTGAGCAATGGAATGGACTCATAAATAGATGTGTGAAATGTGAGAAGTCTGATGACAGAGAATGTGCTTGAGGAGCACGGTGGAGTGAAGGTCTACTTTAACAAGAAGTTGGCACTACAGTAGGCACCATTAGAACTGGGTCTTGAAGTATGAGCAGGAATTTGTTTACTGTGCTATCCTAATTTAAAATACATGCACGTGGCTTAAAAATAAGGGACAAAGGAAATTACCCTAAAATAGTTCCTGGCCCACCTTACTGCCCACTCCTAGTCCCCCTTCCTAGAGGAACCTTTTCAAATTATCTTTATTTTAATTTTTTCTGGCTATAAAATGCTTATAAAATGCTATTGCTTGATTTTTCCACTTCATAAATTTGAGGGATGATCATTTAGTTTATATTCACTATCTCTCATGGTACCTCCCCCTGCTTTTGCCATTTTTTGATAGTTATATTTTGTATAGTCCTCTCTTGTTTGCCTGACAACATAATTTTTTTGTTTGGTTAAAACTAAGATGGTGAGATGAAGATCTAAACTAGAATTTTGCCAAACAAATGATCACTATTGTCTAGCCAAGTTGACACATAGAATTAAGTATCATATATCCTTTTGCCTCCCAACTACTGATCAGTTATACTTTGGACATTATTTTAGTAGCCATGGTAAGTTGCTTCTAAAAGTTAAAAACACAAATGTTATGTTACTTAATTTAGTTGAATTAGTCACTATAATGTTGATGTAGCTAATCATTAAAAGGAATTTGTGTCATATTTGTCTAATAGAATTCAAAATGAATTTGTAATGTATATAATTTGCTAGGGCTACCATAACAAACTACCACAGAATGGGTGGATCAAACAAAAGAAATTTGTTTTATTACAGTTCTAAAGGCTAGATGTCTAGAATCAAAGTGTCAACAGGTTGTGTTTCTTGTGAGGCCTCCCTACCTGGCTTGCAGATGGTCACCCCTTGGTCTGTGTGTTGACTATGTCATATCAGATCAAAGTCTGCACATATTAACTCATTTTACTTTAATTATGTCTTTAATGCCTTGTCTCCAAATACAGTCACATAGTGGGTGGTTAGGACTTTAACATATGAATTTTGGGAGAACACATAAAACTACTAGGAAATCATGTTAGATCTGATACACTATTGAGACTAAAGCAAAATACTTTTCCTTACTCTTTGTACATCAGATATAGCCCATCTTGAACAAATGTATCTGATTATTAAGTATGTTTGTCTAAGAATAATGTCATAACACTAGAAGTTTTTATTTTGAGAAAAAGGGATATAGGCTGTTTTATGAAATTATTAATAAATTGAAAAAGATACTGACATAAAATATCTTTGAGGCCATGGATATAATTGGACAAATACAGCAGGTGTGTATTTGTTTCCTAAAATTATTTTTGTTTCCTAAAATTATTTTCCCCTAAAATGGTTATGCCAAATAAATTCATAATCTGTGCAAAAATGCTGCTTCTGTGAATTCAAATATAATCTTTTTAGTATGTACAAATGATACATAATCTTTTATGAATTCATTGAGCAGTGGAATGTTATGCTTGTTCTAAAAACCACATTAAAAACAAATCCTGAGAGGCATCAAAGTCAAATATGATCAAGGTACTTCACACAAATACATTTGTCAAATATTAAAAGAACATAAAATGACACAATATCCTAAAATAGGAACCATCTTGGTGTGAACAGATTACAATTTTTCATGTAACTTGTCTATGTGGGATGATATTTTAAACTTAGTAGAAAAAGGTTTATGAAAAAAAAGACTATATACAAAGCTGCATGCTTAATAAAAGGCCTATTCCTTTGCTTTTAACAAATGAGAGAAAGTAACTTAAAATTATGTTTGGTTAAAGTAAAACTTTAAAAGAGATATGAATATACTTAAAGAAAAATCAGAAATGTACAAATTACTGAATGAGCGTATCAATTATTGTGGGAAAAGTGTTTGTTGAATAGAAATTAAAGAGATTACAGATGTCCTAGAGATGGAGACATGAAAAATCAAATGAAGTATTTTGGTATTTTTACTTGGAGAAATTTTCTACGAATACATCTGATTAACAAAAAGCAGCCATTGGCTTGACTTACCTCTTAAATAGTCCAATGAATTAAATCCTGTGGCAATTTCATCTGAAATAGGGGTAAACAGCATGCAATATCAATAGTTTGCATGAACAAATGTGACCCTGAAAGAGCCAGTCCTTCAAGATGGATCTCAAGTGGCTGACTGGGCCTAAATGTAAAGCAGAGTTAAGAAGCCATTTGGTGACTAGAGGCAACACACCTATTTTGAGTTCCCTGAAAACCCACACCTCTTTAACTTTGGAACTTTCAGAGCTCACCTGAACCAACCAATCAGAGCCCACCTCCCTTGCTGCTCAGCTGTATCAACCAATCAGAACTGTGTTTCCATCTCATTTGTATCAATGACCCTGATTGGGAACCAGGGCAGGAACTTTTGCTATAAAGCTAGAACCCTTCCTTTCTTCTTTGGACCACACCTTCCTTTTACACTGAATGATGTGTTGGACTCCCTAGTTTGCAAACTATTCACTGGAATAAAGCCCCTTTCTTCCAGATAACTTTTGTTCACATTTGTAATATAAAATCATGATGTTTGTATCCTCTAAAACTGATTTGTAAATTTTTTTTTGTGCAGTCTTACCCAAATTTCAAAATGGTCCTGAGAATTTTTAAACAATACCAGTCACAGTGTGATATAGTTTGGATCTGTGGCCCCACCAAATCTCATGTCAAATTGTAATCTTCAATGTTGGCCATGGGGCCTGGTAGTCGGTGATTAGATCATATCATGGAGGTGGTCCTTCATGAATGGTTTAGCACCATCCCCTTGGTGCTGTTCTCTTGATAGTTATCATGAGATCCGGTTATTTAAAAGTGTGTAATACACTTTGGGAGACTGAGGCAGACAGATCGCTTTGAGTTCAGGAGTTCAAGACCAGCCTAGGCAATATGGTGAAACCTCATCTCTACAAAAACTACAAAAATTAACTGGGCATAGTGGCTCACTCCTGTAGTCCCAGCTACTCAGGAGGCTGAGTTTGGAGAATTGCCTGAGCCCGGGAAGTGGAGGCTGCAGTGAGCCGAGACTGCCACTGCACACCAGCCTGCGTGACAGTGACCTGTCTCAAAAAGAAAATGTAGCACCTCCTCTCTCTTTCTCTCTGTCTTGCTGTCTTGTTCTCTTGCTCTTGCTCCTTCTCCAGCCATGTAAGATGTGTCTGCTTCCCCTTTGCCTTCAGCCATGATTCATAGTTTCCTGAGGCCTCTCCAGAAGTGGAAGCTGCTACACTTCCTGTACAGCCTGCAGAACCACGAGCCAATAAACCTCTTTTCTTTATAAATTACCCATTTGCAGGTATTTATGGCAATGCAAGAACAGACCAACGCACCATGGTATCCTGCAAAATCCCGAAGTTAATTAAAAATTATTTAAGATCGTCACTTAGTCAAGAGGAGTAGATTTTGACAATTTTATTGATCAGTTTGCTTCCATTAAAGTCATTGGTATAAAATATTTAAATTTAATGTTAGTTTTAAGATACCACCTTTCAATATTATCAACGAATTTAATGTGTAAAAGTTAACAAAAACACGAAAACGTACATAAGGAGCATACATTTTTCATTTTGCCTCAGGTTTCAATATGGTTTGCACGGCACTGCCCTTAAGTTTCCAAACTTGGCATTTTGACTCCAATATTAGATTTGCCAGATTCAGCAAATGAAAATACAAGTAACACCCAGTTTAACTTTAGATGAATAACAAATATTTTTTGCATAGAATATATGCATACTAAAAAGTTTGTTGCTTATCTGAAATTTAACTGGGCATTTTGTATAATATCTGGTAATTCTAAAAATAATTATCTTACATGGTTAGAAAAAGCTCCCTACTTCTTGGTACAATGTAACCGTTGTAGCAACACCGTCTTGCCCCTTTGATTGCTGGTTATGCAGATGACTGAAGTGCACACACGGGAAGTCACATGGCTTCTGTGCCACACTGTCCAGCCTGTAGGTTTGTCCAGTCCTTACCAGGTCTAGGAGAACACAGCAGCCTCACTCCATCTGAGGGCAGAGGAGCAAGCATATTCCCCACTGCCATGACCCTCTCCCCAGCTCCCTCTGCTTCAGTCACACCGCCCCAGTACATTTGTGCTTGTTGGTCCCTCTGCTTGGAAGGTACCTATCCCAAGTAGTTTCTACCCTCATTCCTTTCCAGACTGATCAAAGATTACCTTATCCAAAAGGGTTCTTGTTTCACTGCTGTGCTGCTCAGGCTGGTCTGGAATTCCTGGCCTCAAGTGATCTTCCCAAGAGGTTCATCCCTTCCTACCTTCCTTGGTTCCCTCCCTTCCCTCCCTTCTCTTTCTTTCTTTCTTTCGTTCGTTCGTTCGTTCGTTCGTTCGTTCCCTCCCTCCCTCCCTCCCTTCCTTCCCTTTCTTTCGACAGAGTCTCGCTCTGTAGCCCAGGCTAGAGTGCAGTGGTGCGATCTCTGCTCACTGTAACCTCCATCCCTTGGGTTCAGGTGATTCTACTGCCTTAGCCTCCCGAGTAGCTTGGATTACAGGTGTGCACCACCACACCCAGCTACTTTTTGTATTTTTAGCAGAGACAGGGTTCCACCATGTTGGCCAGGCTGGTTTCCAACACCTGACCTCAAGTTATCCGCCTGCCTCTGCCGCCCAAAGTGCTGGGATTACGGGCGTGAACCACCGTGCCCAGCCCTGTTTTATTTTTTCTTTAGAGCACTTATCACTGAGGTAAAAGGCGGGACTTGACTCTAGACGCAGGCATCAGACACCGGACCAGATTAAGGACTGGCTAAAACAGGGCCAGGGCCAAAGTAGCTTTCAATCAGACAGCCTACCAGGATGCCACAGCAATTTGCAGTTGCTATGACAACACCCTGGCGTTAGGGCCCCTTTCCATGGTAATGACCCAATGACCCCAAAGTTACTACTCCTTCTCTAGAAATGTCTGCATAAACCTCCCCTTAATCTACATGTAATTAAAAGTAGTTATAAACATGACTGCAAAACTGCCCTGAGCTGCTACCCACTGTCTATGGGGTAGCCCTGTTCTGCCTCTTTAAGAAAGTTGTTTTCGTCTACCTCTGGCTTGCCCTCGAATTCTTTCCGGGGCAAAGCCAAGAACTTTCGTGGGCCAAGCTCCACTTTGGGGCTCACCTGCCCCACATCACTGCCACCCGTTAAGTGATTTAATTTGTGTATTAGTTCGTGGTCTGTCTCCCCCATGGTATAGAAGCTCCTCGAAGGAAAGAACTTTGTTTTTCCACTTCTCTATCCCCAGTGCCCAGAATGGACATTTGGAAAGCATCAAGCAGCCTCTCTTGCTCAGTGGGCACTGAAATGGCACTCGGAGCTCAGTACCCAGATAAAGGACACCAACTCTTCCCCCGCGCAGGCCCCGGGAAGGGGCGAGGCCGTGCGAGGCCACGGGAAGGGGCGGGGCTTCTGAGGACCTGGGGCAGGGTCTGGCAGGGCCTGAGTTTTCTGGAAAGGCCTTTGACCTGTGGGCGTGTGCCTAGAGGTTAGGTGGTGAGAATGGCAGGGAGAGAGGACAGCAGTGGGGCCACAGGGTGTGTGTCTGTGGCTGCACTGGCTTAGGGCTGTGGCTGGCCCCTCCCTTCGGACCTGGCCTGGCAGATCAGCCCCGCAAGACCGGGTCGCAAGGCTCCTGGGGCCAGTGGGGCTCTGTCCTGTGAGGCGGTCTCTCCCCAAGGACGGAGCAGACAGAGGCTGGTGAGTCAAGGATGTGCACTGAGGGAGCGGTCTGGGTGCGTGAAATGATGTCTTGGACATAATGTCTAAGGCTGACGCTACTTTGAAGAGGTTTGACTTTTGTGAAGTTTCTTTATTCCAAACTCGGGGGAAACTTTTGTTTTTTTTTGGTAAAGTATTTGGGGATTGTGAGAAGGTAAGTGGTAGGAAAGGCCGTGGGTATTTGGCAAGCTCAAAGTTTTTTGTTTTTAAGGCACTTTTCAGTGTCTTTCTGAAAGTGCATTTATAACAGGGAGGATCAGCTCCCTCCCCACACCCCAGCTTGGTCCTCCCTGCTCTTACTCTCCTCTGAAAAGTCCGTCTCTTTGTCTTGAAATTTGCTGCCAGCAGATACTCACCAAAGTAATGACCCAAACTGCTTTTGTACTCAGTGGGCTCACAGCTGTCATCTTGCCCGCTTCTTTGCTTTCAAGAAGCTTAAGGCAAGCTGCTTATGCTAGATTTACTGTCCTCACCTTACATTCTTAATTTTTGGACACGGAGTCTACCCCAACTAATTCCCTGAAATTGTCTGGTAAAGTGTTCTGGGTCCTCCTAGTGGCCAAACCCAGTAGACGCTGCGGACTTTTTTTTTTTTTTTTTTTTCCCCCTCTAGCGAAGCACTTCGTGATTCGAGTTCTCCTTTATCTCCGGCCTCCCTGGCTCCTTTTCATCAGCCTACGCTTCTCATATATATGTTCCCTAGCCTAGTTTCTGTTTCCTTTTCACGGTAGTACTGTATACTATAGGAGGAAGGATCTTTACTTCCACTACTTTAACATGTATATGTTTATGATTTATTGAATTGTCTTTTTGCACTCAAATCTTTCTCTTGAGTTCTATTTTAGACCCATATATCCAGCTTTCTAGTGGACATACCCACCTGGACCAACATCTAGAATAGGTGTCACAAATTATTCAACAAATGATCACAAATAGGGCCTGATGTAGGAAAAATACAATTACAATGACTGTTAACCTTTTGGGGTGACAGACCCTCTTGAGACACATACAAAATTTCAGGGTCTTTCTCCCTTTAAAAAGTACACACAAATTTTAGCCTGTTTCAAAGCTCCCTAGACCTTCCGTAGTTCAAGAATTTTGAGTCTTTGGTTAGAGCTTCCTGAAATGATAATGATAAAATGAAAAAGTATGTTTTCATATATAAACATCAGATTTAGAAACTTACAGTGGGAATGCATTGTATTGCAGCCTTCATCAAACATTAACCCTAATTAATTACATCAGGGTGATTTATGGAAACATTGTCTTTAGAAGTAGCAACATAGAATGAAAAATCTGGAGCCCTAGAATTAAAATATACCCCAGCAGACTCCCTGTGGCTAAAATGAGACATACCAAAACCAGAATCTAACGGCCACAGCAAGGTGAGGGCTTTGTCATGTATCCCTGTGTTACTAACTACCATAAGGTTTTCTTTCCTGTAATGAAACAGAAACGAGGTCCTGAAAAACATCACAGAAACAACTACAGCTGGAAATTTCCCGTTGACCCTGATAGACTACTACCTGACACCAGCTGACCGACCCCACTGGCTGCCCACCATGGTCCTGCCACAATTCTGATAGGACAGAGGATTGGCCTTACATTCTTTCCTGGTAAATAGCTATAGACCTCAAGCCAGCCAGTTTTGGCCAGCTTATAGAGACTGCACAAAACTGTCTGTGTGCCCAGTAGTTCACCTTTTTGATGCAAAGAGCCAAATTCACCTTACTTTAATGCTAAAACCGCACCCCAAAGTGAACATGGAATGTATGTTACGTATATGTTTACTCACTGCAACATGCTTGACTTCCCTCATGAATATTCACAGATTCCTTCAACGTGCTAAATATAATATGTAAGGCTATCCCTGTAAAGCATAAATACCAGCTTCCTATTCCCTTTTGGAGTATGTCCTTTTGCTTTTCTTGGGAGGTTGCATTCCCCAGTTTGCAGATTGTTTCTTCCTCTGAAAATACAGGTTTTTTTCCTTTTCTTCCTCTGTGCATCTCATGGTCTTTTGTTAACATTTCAAAGAGAGTTTCTGATTAACTGTGGATTGCATGTTACACAGTTCAAATAGCCTTAGCCTGGTCAGAGACCAGGGCCTGCTTCAGACCATTTAGGAAGTTCTTGCTATTCAGAGTATAACCTGGCTGGGCGCGGTAGCTCACACCTGTAATCCTAGTACTTTGGGAGGCTGAGGTGGGTGGATCACTTGAGGCCAGGAGTTTGAGACCAACCTGACCAACATGGTGAAATCCTGTCTCTACTAAAAATACAAAAAAATTAGTCGGGCGTGGTGGCACACTTCTTGATCCCAGTGACTTGGGAGGCTGAGGCAGGACAGTCGCTTGAACCTAGGAGTCGGAGGTTGCAGTGAGCCGAGATTGCACTACTGCACTCCAGCCTGGGCAACAGAGTGAGACTCTTTTGGAAAAAAAAAAAAAGAGTGTAATCTGCTCGCCTCTAGCTGGACGGGAATACAGATAAGGTTCTGAGACAGGGTGCCTTCGTAGGAGCCCTGAGTGATCAGGCGGTCGTAGAAGTGCATGAAGTGCCGGGAGTTTCTTTCCAGCAGAACTTTCCTTCTTTGTTTATTTGTTGGGACAGTGACTTCTCAGTTCCAGAGTTATTGCCTTGATCTTCCATGAGTGCTGTTTTGAGATTGACCCCCACTCTCTCTTGAATGAAATCTATTTCATCTCTTTTCTTCTTGTATTGATATGTTAATATTTATGTTTTAATAAAGGTGAGATCTAAGGAGACATTGTCCACTTTCATTAAACCCTTCTCTTGGCTGCCATGATCCAACTGTATTCTGGTTTTTCTTCTATCTGCCTACAACTTCTCAATACTGTAGTCTCCCGTGACCCTCCTTTCCCAATCCTCAGTTATGGCTCAGAGTTTCTTTATAGCCATTTTTTTTTCTCTGGAGGCTCATGACTTCCAAATACTTGATATTCCAAATATTTGATATGAATATATTGATATTGTTAACTCTTGAGTCTTCAATTCTAGCTTTTATCACTTTCCAACTTCCAGCTCCAGCTCTACTTAGATGGCCTACAAGTTCTTCCATTTTAATGTATCCCGAACCAGGTTCATTATACTTCCTTTAAATGGCTCCTATTTCTGTTTTACTTATCTTTGCGAATGGCAAAAATGACTGATCATTCTCCTAGTCTCAGCTAGGAGACGATTCTTCTTTCTTCACTGTTCTTGATAACTATTCATGTGAACTTCCTTTTTCACTTTGGTTGGTATTTTTCCCCCACTGTTCCAGGAAGTTGGTAACTTGTTTCTATTTTGCTCTTAATCTTTAGATTTAGAGCACCCTTAGAGTTTAGGTACATAGTTCCCATTTCACTCATGAGAAAACAGGCTTACTTTTCAAATTATTAATTACACAAAGAAAATGTATGTGCATGTTACCTCTAAGCAAATTTAGGCAAAACAGAAATAGAATAAAATGTTACAGTGCCCCCTCCCTCCCATCACTCTCCTATCTCTTTAGCAGTGGTTCTCAGCTGGAGAGATTTTGTGCCCTAGGGAAGTGGTCCCCAAACTTTTTGGCACCAGAGACCAGTTTCATGGAAGACAGTTTTTCCACGGACGGGGGGTGGTGGAAGATGGTTTCAGAATGAAACTGTTCCACCTTAGATCATAGGCATTACATTCTCATAAGGAGCATGCAGCCTACATCCCTTGCATGTGCATGCATAGTTCACAGTGGAGTTCGCTCTGCTATGAGAAGTTAATGTTGCTGCTGATCTGACAGGAGGCACAGCTCAGGCAGTAATGCTTACTCGCCTGTTGCTCACCTCCTGCTGTGCAGCCTGGTTGCTAACAGGCCACTGACCGGTACTGATTTGTGGCCCAGGCGTTGGGGACCTCTGCCCTAAGAGATATTTGACAAGGTCTGGAGCCAATTTTGATTGCCTTGACTTAGGGGATACTACTGGAATTTAGAGAGTAGAAACCAGAGATGCTGCTAGACATTTGCAGTGCACAAGATAGCTCCAGCACAACAAAGAATTCTCCTATCCCTAGATATACCTAATGTAAATGACAAGTTAATGGGTGCAGCACACCAACGTGGCACATATATATGTATGTAACAAACCTGCATGTTGTGCACATGTACCCTAGAACTTAAAGTATAATTTAAAAAAAAATAAAAAATAACTACCTGTTGGTCACTAAAAAAAAAAAAATATATATATATATATATATATATATATATTAACAACACCATCTCCCATAGTTCCCATTACCTTTACATAGTCTTGTTTCCTTCCTCTGTTCTTAATACCTTCTAAGATGTTATATCGTTACTTTATGTTTATTGTTATGGTTCGGAGATATTTTCAAATTTTTACTTTGTATGGTATGTATTTGGAGCAGTATTCAACAAAAAAAATGTATTTGGAATCCAACTGTTTATTATGGCTGTTTTTAAAAAATTAATACATAGATTAAAAATAAATACATAAAGCTAGCCACATAAATATGCCTACATTTTGTGTTTTGCACTGGTAATCCAAAGGAAAATAATAATAATAATAATTCTCCTGTCCCAAATGTCGGTAGTGACCAGGTTGAAAAACTGCTCAGGAGATAATCTGTTACATATCATTTTCCATAGCTACGCTGTCCAGTGCTGTAACCACCAGCCACATGAGGCTATTTACATTGAAATTAATTAAAATTAAATGAAAACTTCAGTTTCTCAGTGCTATTAACTACATTTTTAAGTGTTCAATAGCCACACATGGCTGCAGAGCTAAACAGCGTAGATTATAAAACATTTCAATTATCGCAGTAAGATTTGTTGGACAGTGCTTTAGGTATATATCACGCAAGTAGATGTTCTGTTCTACATAAATAGAATCATATTATACATACTGTTCTATAGTTCTATTAATATGTCTTGAAGATTTTTCCATCTAACTATATATAACTAAAATATGTACTAAGTACATATAACTAAATATTTAAGTTGTGATACTGTTCAATTTTATTAAATTCATAAATTTAACTTATAACAGCAGTATAGTTTAATTTTGCCTTTTTTTGAAGTGTATATGCACGAACTCATAGAATACATATTCTTTTTATCTAGTTCATTTTACTCAATGCTATGTTTTTAAGATATATCCATATTATTTCTGTGTATCTATAGTTATTCCTTTTAAGTGCTTTCTGGTATTCCATTGGATGACCATACCATGAGTTGTTTATCCATTTGACTTTTGTGGGCATTTTAGTTTCTTCCAGTTTGGGGATATAATGAATAATTCTGTAATGAATATTCTGTACTTATTTCCTGAATATATATTTTTATGCAGGTTATACATGGGAATGGAATTATTGGTCCATTGAAATTTACTAGATTATGCCACTTTCTCAAAATAGTTGCATTCTTCTTCTTATTATTATTTTTGAGATGAAGCCTTGCTCTGTCACCTAGGCCAGAGAGCAATGGTGTGATCTCGGATCACTGCAACTTTCACCTCCTGGGTTCAAGCGATTCTCCTGCCTCAGCCTCCTGAGTACATGGGATTACAGGCATGTGCTGTCATGCCCAGCTAACTTTTGTACCTTTGGTAGAGATAGGATTTCATTATGTTCCAGGCTGGCCTTGAACTCCTGACCTCAAGTGATCTGCCCGCCTTGGCTTCCCAAAGTATTGAGATTACAGATGTGAGCCATGTTGCCTGGCCGCATTTTTTTCTTAATAACAATGTGTGAGAGTTCCCCTCTAAACTGCATCCTAAGCAGTATCTTTGTATTTGTCAGACTTTTAAAGTTCAGACTTCCTGGTGGCATGTGGTTGTATCCCATAGTTTTATTTCACACTTCTTTGATTATGAATGATATAGAACACTTTCATATATTTATCAACCTTTGGAATATTTTGTGAGTTCTTTTCGAGTCTCTAGACCATTTTTCTATTGAGTTGTTTTATTAATTTGTAGAAAGACTTTATATATTCTGGGTACGAGCCTTTTATTGGTTGTATATGTTGCAAAAATATTCTCCAACTTTAGTGGTTGCTTGCCTTTTCTGTCTCTCTTAATGGTGATTTTTGATTTGTTTTGAGAAATATCAATCTTTCTTCCTAAGATTTTTCAGTAACAGCAAAGTAACAGTGAGAAATTACTGTCAGTTTAATGGATGTAGCTCCTCAGTTCCAAGGTATATAATCACTTAAATATAATCTGGAAAAAAAACCCAAAAATGTTTCTCTAAATCATGGTTTTTGTGAAAAAACGAATTAAACCTTCTCTGTTCTCTCACATTGTATTCCAATTCTGGATGTCACCACCAGTGAGATAACAAATGTCTAAATTTGGACACATCACTTAAATATTTAGAACATTGATTTCTTCAAACAGTGGGAAAATTCTTGCCATGTCTACCTTATAGACTTTGTATAATGCTATATCAATGCTAGCTGATACTAACTTAGAAGATGATCATACATTTTTAAAAAACTCTTCCTATCCTGGTTCCACAATTAGATACTGACTCCACCACATACTGGATGACCTAGAGCAAGTTAACTTAATGACACTGTGCATTAATTTACTTTGCTATAACAATGGGATAATATATCAGTTCCATGTTATTGTTACAGCTATTGTTCAGATAGAACAATTGAGAGAATTTGTAAACAAAAGGACTAAGCAGATGATTTAGTCTTCCTAATTGGCCAGCTCAAGGGAGAGAGTTATAAGGGCTATAGAGTTCTAGATGAAATTATAACATCACCTCAAAGAGAGAGCACTTTCTTCCTGAAGTGTTTCTTGGGAGAGGGTGAGCAGAGTGGTCAAGAGCCTGTCTATTTATTTCAGTGGGCTAAGCACAGATGAGAGAAGACTTCCTTGGTCCTTTAGGTAATGTAAGTCCTTCAACTTCATTCTTTTTCAAAATTGTTCTGACTATTCTGGGTCCCTTTTATTTCCATGTGAATTTTAGGATCAGCTTGTCAATTTCTGCAACAAGCCCAGCTAAAATTTTGATAGGATTTACCTTGTTCTTGCTCTTAGGATTAGGAGCAAAGCAACCCATCTTTCACCATTAAGTATGATGTAGGCTGTGAGATTTTCGTATCTGTCTTTATCACATTAAGGATGTTCTCTTCTATTCCTAGTCTGTTGAGAGGGTCTCTTGTTTTTTGTTTTTGTTTTTGTTTTCTTGTCTTTTGTTTGTTTGTTTGTTTGTTTTTGGAGACAGAGTCGCACTGTCACCCGGGCTGGAGTGCAGTGGCACAACCTCTGCTCTCTGCAACCTCCTCCTCCTGGGCTCAAGTGATTCTCCTGCTTTAGTCTCCTGAGTAGCTGGGATTACAGGTGTGTGCCACCACACCCAGCTAATTTTTGTATTTTTAGTAGAGATGGGGTTTTACTATGTTAGCCAGGCTGGTCTCAAATTCCTGAGCTCAGGTGATCCACCCACCTTGGCCTCCCAAAGTGCTGAGATTACAGGTCTGAACCATCATGCCCAGCCTAGAATTAAAAAAAAAATCATAAAGTGTTGAATTTTGTCAAATGCCTTTCCTGCATCTGTGGAAATAATCATGTGTCCTTTATTCTATATAGTCTCATATTAAATGAATGTTAAGCCAACCTCATATTCTTGCAGAAATCCCACTTGGTCATGGTATATACATTCTTTTTACATATTCCTTGATTTAGTTTGCTAATAATTAAGGATTCTTACAATTATGTTCATGAGGGTTTTGTTGTTTTCTTTTTGTATGATGTCTTTAGCTTTGGGATTAGAGTAATAAGCATCTTACAGATTTAGTTGGGATCTATTCTCTCCTCCTCTATTTTCTGAAGACTTTGTGAAGGATTAGCATTATTTTTTGGTTAAATATTTGATAAAATTCACCAGTGAAGTTATCTGGGCCTAGAATTCTCTTTATGGGAAGATTTTACACTTCTAATTTAATTTCTTTACTTTTTAATAGGTCTACTTAGATTGTTCTATGTATTTTTTAGTTCATTTTGGTAATTTGTACCTTTCTAGGAACTTTTCCACTTCATATTAGTTGCCTACTTTGTTGGCATAAAGATGTTTATAGCACTTCCTTATAACTTCTATAGGATCAGTAGTCTGTTCTCTCTTTCATCCCTTTATTGGGTAATTTTTATCTTCTCTATTTTTTTCTTGGTCAATCTAAAGGTTTGTCAATTTTGTTGATCTTTTCAAATAATCAGCCTTTAGGTTTCTTCGGTTTTCTCTATTGTTTTTCCATTGTCTATTTTGTTGATTTCTGCTCTTATCCTTATTATTTCATTTATTTTGCTTGCTTTGATCATTTTAACTTGCCCCTCCTTTTTCAGTTTCTTGAGGTGAAAGCCTGGGTTATTGATTGGAGAATTTTTAAAATATAGGCATTTAAAGCTATACATTTCCTTCTAACTACCACTTTAAACTGCATCCCATAAATTTTAATATATTATAGTTTTGTTTTTATTTAGTTCAAAATATATTTTAGTTTTCATTGTGAATTCTTCTTTGACCTATGAGTTATTTAGAAAAATGTTCGATTTCCAAATATTTGAAGATATTCAAGATTTCTTGCTATTTTTGATGTTTCATTTAATTCCATGTGGTTGGATAGCATATTTTGTATGAATTAAATCTTTTAAAATTTATCAAGACTTGGCGTTTGACCTAGCATATGGTCTTTCCTGGAGAATGTTCTGTGTGAGCTTGAAAGGAATGTGTATTCTGCTGTTTTTTGGTGGAGAATTCTATAGGTGTCAGTGAAATTGGTTGATAGCATTGTTCAGATTTTCTGTATCCTTCCTGATTTTCTGTGTGGTTGTTTTACCAATTAATAAGAGTGATGTATTCAAATATCCGGCTATTATTGAGTTATCTATTTCTTCTTTTAGCACTGTCGATTGTTGTTATCTGTCTTTGGGGACTTTCATTAAGTGAGTATACATCTATAATTATTACATCTTTTTGATATATTGACTCTTGTTACATTATAAAATGCCTCCTTTTGTCTCTAGGAATATTTTTTATCTTCAAGTATATTTTGTCAGATATTAGTGTAGGCACCCCATCTTTCTTGTAGTTGTTGCTTGCATGGTACATCTTTTACCTCTTTTTTTTTGTTTTTTAGACAGGGTCTCGCTCTGTTGCCAGGCTGGAGTGCAGTGGCTTGATCTCAGCTCACTGCAACCTCCGCCTCATGGGTTCAAGTGGTTCTCCTGCCTCAGCCTCCTGAGTAGCTGGGATTACAGGCACGCACCACCACGCCCAGCTAATTTTTGTATTTTTAGTAAATATGGGGTCTCACCATGTTGGCCGGGCTGGTCTCAAAATCCTGGCCTCAAGTGATCCGCCCGCCTTAGCCTCCTGAAGTGCTCGGATTACAGGTGTGAACCACTGCACCTTGGCTTACTTTTTTTAACCTTAAAAACCTTTTTAGATTATTTGAATCTAAAGTGTGTCTTTGTATGTAGCATGTATTTGGATCTTGTTTTATTTATTCAATCCGAAAAGCTCTGAGTTTGCTAAGAAAAATCAAGGTGGTTCAGTGATAGAGAATTTCAGAGCAGAAGGGTTTCAGATAGAATGTTCAGGGATGACCTCTTTGTAGAGGTGACATAAAGCTGATACTAAAGATTAGAAGGAATCAAAATGTGAAGAAGGGAAGGGAAAGGAAAGAGCATTATAAGTCAAGAGAACAGACCCTGAGTGATAAGAGAGTTTGACATTTTTGAAGAACTGAAGGAGAAAGCTGGTTCATAGTGAGCGAAGGGAATGTGGTGGCAGATGAAGGATAGGATGCTAAACAAGGGTGACACTGCAGAATCTTGAGGACTATGGTGAAGAGTTTGTATTTTATTCAAAAAAGTAGTGTGAAGTCATTGAAATTTTTAAAGAGGAGAAGAAACTTGATCCAATTTGTGTGCACTAAATCTGAATCTAAACCTTGGTAAGCAAGAAATAGCATATTGTAGGCTGGGCACAGTGGCTCACGCCTGTAATCCCAGCACTTTGGGAGGCTGAGGCAGGCAAATAATCTGACATCAGGAGTTCGAGACCAGCCTGGCCAGCATAGTGAAACCCCGTCTCTACTAAAAATACAAAAATTAGCTGGGCATGGTGGCGGGTGCCTGTAATCCCAGCTACTCCGGAAGCTGAAGCAGGAGAATCACTTGAACCCGGGAGATGGAGACTGCAGTGAGCTGAGATTATGCCACTGCACTCCAGGCTGGGCAACAGAGTGAGACTCCATCTCAAAACAAACGAACAAACACAAAAGAAATAGCATATTGTAAATTTTTTCCTAATTCAAATTAAATTTGACTTAGAGACTCTTTCCTGCTGAGCTGATGATAAATGTATTGTCAGTCACTATTAGGGCTCTGTCACCTTAGAAGTTCCCACCAAACAAGCTAACAAGGTTGCTAGAAAATAGAAGGAAAACTTCTAACTTTGAGTTTGTCATGGTCATTGGGATAGTATGTGGATGTTTATCCATATCCATGGAGTTTCCTTGAAGGATGGTAGTTTTCTGCCTCTGTGCCACTTTGGAGTTCATGAAACTGTGGAGATGACAAGTCCTGGTACTCTTTTTGGTGTACCATAGAACCTGCGAGTGTAGTAGTCAGTTCTCTTTATTATACTTTTTCTTTTTTCCTCCCTCTTCTGATCTTTTCTTTTGTTTTCAGAAATTACTCTGGAATATATACTCTTCTCTTGTTACCATTAAAAACTTAACAGGATTTCACTTTGATTTTTACAAAAGACAGGAAGTACAATGATCTAGATTAGCTTCTTCTATGAAGAAAAATAAAGTAGCCTAACAGTGTAGAGATTGATAGAATCTACTATCTTAAATAGAGAGACCAGGAAACTCTTAGTAGAGTCATTTGAGTAGAATCCTGAATACAGTAAAAGAAAATAACATTTCACACAAAGGGAATAACAATTACAACGTATCTGGGAATGGAGAGTAGTTGGTGTTTTTGAGGAAACGTAAAGGTCAGGCTACTGTGGCTGGAGTGAATGAACAAGGTTAAGGAGCTTTAGTAGATGAAGCGGCCAGATGTCAGAGCATGCAGAACCTTGAAAGTCAGGGGAAGGACTTTGAGGTTTTACTATAAGTGAGATCATAGAAGATTATTTTGCAAAGAGTAGACTATAGAGGGGACAAGGGCATGCAAGAAAAAAATCAGACTAGATACCTAGATACTGAGCTTACTAAGTAAAGACATTAAGCCAACTGTTATAAATATTTTCAAAGAATTAAAGACAAATATATCTAAAGAATTAAAGTTTGAGAATGATGTCTTACTAAATAGAGAATATCAATTAAAAGATTTAAATTATTTTACAAACCAGATGGATATTCTGGTTGACAAATACAATAACTGAAATGTAAAATTCACTAAAGGGACTCTTTATCCTTTTTGAACTTGCAAAATAAAGAATCAGTGGACTTAAAGATCATCCAGTCTGAGGAACAGAAAGAAAAAAGAATGCAGAAAAATGAACAGAGCCATACAGATTTGTGAGAACCCGTCAAGTGTATCAATACATGCATAAGAAGAATCCAAAAGAATAGAAGAAAAAGAAAAGGGCAGAAAGAGTATTTGAAGATATGATGACAAGAAACTACAAATTTGATGAAAAACACTAATCTGCACACTAAGAAACTAACGAACTCCAAGTAGGATAAGCCTAAAGAGACACATCATAGTCAAACTGTTGAAAGCCAGATATCAAGAGAGAATCTTGGCCAGGCACAGTGGCTCATGCCTGTCATACCAGCACTTCGGGAGGTTGAGGTGGGCAGATTACTTGAGCTCACAAATTTGAGAGCAGCCTGGGCAACATGGAGAAACCCTGTCTCTACAAAAGATACAAAAATTAGCCAGGCGTGGTGGTGCATGCCTCTAGTCCCAGCTACTCAGGAGGCTGAGATGGGAGGATGGCTTGAGCAGAGGAAATAGAGGTTGCAGTGAGCAAGATTGTGCCACTGCACTTCAGACTGGGCAATAGAACCAGAGCTTCTCTCAGAGACAGAGAGAGAGAGGGAGAGAATATTGAAAATAGAAAGAGAAGGCAGCAAGGCATGTTCAATAAAATTAATAGCTTTCTTTTCATTAGAAACTGTGGATACCACAGAAAGCAGAGGGATGATGTATTCAAAGTGCTGAAAGAAAAGGACTGTCAATTATGAGTTGTATATTCAGCAGACCTAGTCTTCAAAAATTAAAGTGAATATAAAACATTCCCATGAAAACAAAAACAAAGAATTCTTCACTAGCAGGCATACCCTATAAGAAATATGAAAGGGAGTTCTTTAGGTTGAAATGACAGGACACTAAATAGTAACTTGAATCCACACAGAGAAATAAAGAGTACTGGTACAGATAACTCTATAGGTAAATGTAAAAGTCAGTATAAATGTTATTTTTTTGTAACCTTTTTCTTCTGTCTCATTCAAAAGACAACTACCTGAAGCAATCATTGTAATTATATGTTTTATAATGTATAAGGATATACTTTTAATGCCAATAATAATGAGAGGAGAAGGAATGGAGCTGTACTGGAACAGGGTTTTTATATATTATTGAAATAAGTCAATATTACTCTGAGCTAAATTGCTTTAAGTTAAGATGTTAATTGCAGTCCCCAGGGCAAATACTAATAAAAGAACTAAAAAATTGTGGTAAAATAACTAACAAGTGGATTAAAATGGTATACTAGAAAACTAACACAAAAGAAGTCAGTAATAAAAGGATAGAGGAACATAAAGGGATGTGCAGAAAACAGCAAAATGGCAAATGTAAATCTCATCAGTAATTCCAAGAAATGAAATGGGCACTACGGTCAAAAGACATAGATTAACAGAATGAATAAAATACCATAATCCAACTATATGCTATCTATGAGACAAATATATATTCAGACAAACAAATAGGTTGAAAGTGAAAAGATGGAAGAAGATAGAGAATACGACGGTTCTCCAAAAAAGAACTGGAGAGGCTGTGCTAGTATTAGACAAAATAGACTTTGAGACAAAAATTGTTACTAGAGACTGAGAAGAAGAACATTGTATATTAAAAGGATCAGTCCATCAAAAAGACATAACAATTATGAACATATGCACCTAAGAGCAGAGCCTCAAAATAAATGAGGCAAAACCCAGCAGAATTAAAGGGAAACAGACAATTCAACAGTAATAGTTGGAGATGTCAATACCCCACTTTGAAAAATGGATACAACATGTAGGTAGATGATCACTGGGGAACTAGAAGACTTCAACAACACTATAAACCAACTAGGCTAATAGACATCTATAAAACAGTGTACCCAACAGTGTAATGCACACTCTTCTCAAATACACATTTAAAATTCTTTTCTCCCTTGTTTTTTTTTTTTTTTTAGACAGGATATTGTTCTGTGGTCTAGGTTGGAGTGCAGTGGCATGATCACAGCTCACTACTGCTTCAAAGTCCTGGGCTCAAGCAATCTTCCTGCTCCAGCCTCCCAAATATCTGGGACTATAGGTGTGCACCACCATGCTTCGCTAACTTTTTTGTTTTTGTAGAGAAAGGGTCTCACTATGTTGCCCAGACTGGTCTTTAACTCTTGGCCTCAAGCAGTCCTCCCTACCTGGCTTCCCAGATATGGAATTATAGGCATGAGCTACTGCAACCAACCTGGAACATTCTTTAGTCAGGCTCTAGACCTCATGTCAGGCCATAAAATAAGTCTCAATAAACTTAAAAGAATTGGAATTATATAAAGTATGTTTTTACTACAACAGTATAAATTAGAAACCAATAAAAAGAAAATTTGGGAGATTCACTAATATGTGGAAATTTATTAACATACTCCTACATAACCAGTAAGTCATATAAGGAATCACAAGAGATGAGAAAGTATTTTGAGATGAGTGTAAATGAAAATACAATATACCAAAACTTAGAGGATATAGCTAAAGCAGCGCTTAGAGGAAAATTTATGGATGTAAACACCTGTATTTAAAAAGGAGATTCCATATGAACTTTAAAGTAGTTTTTTCCAATTCTGTGAAGAAAGTCATTGGTAGCTTGATGGGGATGGCATTAAATCTATAAATTACCTTGGGAAGTATGGCCATTTTCATGATATTGATTCTTCCTATCCATGAGTATGGAATGTTCTTCCATTTGTGTCCTCTTTTATTTCATTGAGCAGTGGTTTGTAGTTCTTCTTGGAGAGGTCCTTCACATCCCTTGTAAGTTGGATTCCTAGATATTTTATTCTCTTTGAAGCATTCTCTTTGTGAATGGGAGTTCACTCATGATTTGGCTCTCTGTTTGTCTGTTATTGGTGTATAAGAAGGCTTGTGATTTTTTGCACATTGATTTTCTATCCTGAGACTTTGCTGAAGTTGCTTATCAGCTTAAGGAGATTTTGGCCTGAGGCGATGGGGTTTTCTAAATATGCAATCATGTCATCTGCAAACAGGGACAATTTGACTTCCTCTTTTCCTAACTGAATACCCTTTATTTCTTTCTCCTGCCTGATTGGCCTGGCTAGAACTTCCAACATTATGCTGAATAGGAGTGGTGAGAGAGGGCATCCCTGTCTTGTGCCAGTTTTCAAAGGGAATGCTTCCAGTTCTTGCCCATTCAGTATGATATTGGCTGTGGGTTTGTCATAAATAGCTCTTACTATTTTGAGTTATGTCCCATCAATACCTAATTTATTGAGAGTATTTAGCATGAAGGACTGTTGATTTTTGTCAAAGGCCTTCTCTGCATCTATTGAGATAATCATGTGGTTTTTGTCTTTGGTTCTGTTTATATGCTGGATTATGTTTATTGATTTGCGAATGTTGAACCAGCCTTGCATCCCAGGGATGAAGCCCACTTGATCATGGTGGATAAGCTTTTTGATGTGCTGCTGGATTCAGTTTGCCAGTATTTTATTGAGGATTTTTGCATCGATGTTCATCAGGGATATTGGTCTAAAATCCTCTTTTTTTGTTGTGTCTCTGCCAGGTTTTGGTATCAGGATGATGCTGGCCTCAAAAAATGAGTTAGGGAGGATTCCCTCTTTTTCTATTGATTGGAATAGTTTCAGAAGAAATGGTACCAGCTCCTCCTTGTACCTCTGGTAGAATTCAGCTGTGAATCCGTCCAGTCCTGGACTGTTTTTGGTTGGTAGGCTATTAATTATTGCCTCAATTTCAGAGCCTGTTATTGGTGTATTCAGAGATTCAACTTCTTCTTGGTTTAGTCTAGGGAGGGTATATGTGTCCAGGAATTTATCCATTTCTTCTAGATTTTCTAGTTTATTTGCGTAGAGGTGTTTACAGTATTCTCTGATGGTAGTTTCTGTGGGATTGGTAGTGATATCCCCTTTAACATTTTTTATTACGTCTATTTGATTCTTCTCTGTTTTCTTCTTTATTAGTCTTGCTAGTGGTCTACCAATTTTGTTAATCTTTTCAAAAAACCAGCTCCTGGATTCATTGATTTTTTGAAAGGTTTTTTTATGTCTCTATCTCCTTCAGTTCTGCTCTGATCTTAGTTATTTCTTGCCTTCTGCTAACTTTTGAGTGTGTTTGCTCTTGCTTCTCTAGTTCTTTCCATTGTGATGTTAGGGTGGTGATTTTAGATCTTTCCTGCTTTCTCTTGTGGGCATTTAGTGCTATAAATTTCCCTCTACACACTGCTTTAAATGTGTCCCAGAGGTTCTGATATGTTGTATCTTTGTTCTCATTGGTTTCAAAGAATATCTTTATTTCTGCCTTCATTTTGTTATGTACCCAGAAGCAGGTTGTTCAGTTTCCATGTAGTTGAGTGGTTTTGAGTGAGTTTCTTAATCCTGAGTTCTAATTTGATTGCACTGTGGTCTGAGAGATAGTTTGTTATAATTTCTGTTCTTGTACATTTGCTGAGGAGTGCTTTACTTCCAACTATGTGGTCAATTTTGGAATAAGTGTGATGTGGTGCTGAGAAGAATGTATATTCTGTTGATTTGGGGTGGAGAGTTCTGTAGATGTCTATTAGGTCTGCTTGGTGCAGAACTGAGTTCAATTCCTGGATATCCTTTTTAACTTTGTGTCTCATTGATCTGTCTGATGTTGACAGTGGGGTGTTAAAGTCTCCCATTATTAATGTGTGGGAGTCTAAGTCTCTTTGCAGGTGTCTAAGGACTTGCTTTATGAATCTGGGTGCTCCTGTATTGGGTGCATATATATTTAGGATAGTTAGCTCTTCTTGTTGAATTGATCCCTTTACCATTATGTAGTGGCCTTCTTTGTCTCTTGATCTTTGTTGGTTTAAAGTCTGTTTTATCAGAGACTAGGATTGCAACCCCTGCCTTTTTCTGTTTTCCATTTGTTTGGTAGATCTTCCTCCATTCCTTTATTTTGAGCCTGTGTGTGTCTTTGCATGTGAGATGGGTCTCCTGAATACAGCACACTGATGGGTCTTGACTCTTTATCCAATTTGGCAGTCTGTGTCTTATAATTGGAGCATTTAGTCCATTTACATTTAAGATTAATATTGTTATGTGTGAATTTGATCCTGTCCTTATGATATTAACTGGTTATTTTGCTCGTTAGTTGGTGCAGTTTCTTCCTAGCATTGATGGTCTTTACAATTTAGTATGTTTTTGCAGTGGCTGGTACCAATTTTTCCTTTCCATGTTTAGTGCTTCCTTCAGGAGCTCTTGTAAGGCAGGCCTGGTGGTGACAAAATCTCTCAGCATTTGCTTGTCTGTAAAGGATTTTATTTCTCCTTCACTTATGAAGTTTAGTTTGGCTGGATTAAGAAAATGTGAAACATATACACCATGGAATACTATGCAGCCATAAAAAAGGATTAGTTCATGTCCTTTGTAGGGGTATGGATGAAGCTGGAAACCATCATTCTTAGCAAACTATCACAGGGACAAAAAACCGAGCACTGCATGTTCTCACTCATAGGTGGGAATTGAACAATGAGAACACTTGGACACAGGAAGGGGAACATCACACCCCAGGGCCTGTTGTGGGGTAGCGGTAGCGGGGAGGGATAGCATTAGGAGATATACCTAATGTAAATGACGAGTTAATGGGTGCAGCACACCAACATGGCACCTGTATACATATGTAACAAACCTGTACATTGTGCACATGTACCCTAGAACTTAAAGTATAATAAAAAATAAAATGAAATAAAAAGGAGAAAAATATTAAATTAAAACATAATCTTTTACCCTAGGAAATCAGAAAAGAGCTAACTTGAGCCAAAGCAAGCAGAGAGAAGGAAATAAAGACTAGCACAGAAATAAATTAAGTAGAGAATAGAAACACAGTAAAAAAATCAGTAAAACCAAAAGTTGATTTAAAAAAAAACAACAACAAAATGTACAAACCTTTGTCTATATTAACCAATAAAAAAATATAGAGGACTCAAATTAATGAACTATTAGAAGAAAATATTGGACTAAATCTTCCTGACCTTGAATAGGTAATGGTCTCTCATATAATGACATCAAAGGCATACAGAATCAAAGAAAAATTTGATATATTGGTTTCAGATATATATTGGACTTCATCAAAATTGTAAAATTCTGATGTTTTACAGGATACTGTTGAGAAAGTACAGACAGACTCCAGAATAGGTAGGTGGTGGTGGGGGCGGGGGGCAGCAGATATTTGCAAGTCACAAATCTGATCTTGTATCAAGAATATATAGAGAACTGTTACAACTCAACAATAAAAAGACAACCCTATTTATTTATTTATTTTGAGATGAAGTCTCGCTCTTGTCTCCAAGGCTGGAGTGCAATGGCACGTTCTCAGCTCACTGTAATCTCTGCCTCCCAGGTTCAAGCAATTCTCCTGCCTCAGCCTCCCAAGTAGCTGGTATTACAGGTGCCTGCCACCACGCCTGGCTAATTTTTGTATTTTTAGTAGAGATAGGGTTTCACCATATTGGCCAGGCTGGTCTCGAACTTCTGACCTCAGGTGATCTGCCTGCCTTGGCCTCCCAAAGTGCTGGGATTACAGGCCGTGCCCGGCCAACAACCCAATTTAATAGTGAACAAAGAATTTGAATAGAAATTTCCTCTAAAAAGATGTACAAATGGCCAATAAACACATGAAAAGATGCTTAGCGTCACTAATCATTAGGCAAGTGCAAATCAAAACCACAGTG
This sequence comes from Piliocolobus tephrosceles, assembly GCF_002776525.5. NCBI lineage: Eukaryota > Metazoa > Chordata > Mammalia > Primates > Cercopithecidae > Piliocolobus > Piliocolobus tephrosceles. The sequence goes on from NC_045437.1 coordinate 157,815,237, forward strand.
AGATACCACTTCCTATCCATAGGATGGCTAAAATAAAAAAAAGACAGAAAATTACTAGTGTTGACGAGGATGTGGAGGGATTGGAAACCTCATTCATTGTGGGGTTGTAAAATGGTGCAGCCACCTTGGAAAGCAGATTGGCAGCTCCTCATACTGTTAAACATACAGTTACCATATGACCCAACAATTTCATTCCTGGGTACATCCCTGAGAGAAATGAAAATATATATCCGCACAAAAACTTGTACATGAATGTTCACAGCAGAATTATTCAGAATTAACCAGAGAGTAGAAACAACCCAAATGCTCATCAACTGACCAATAAATAAACAAAGTATGATATATCCATACTATGGAATATTATTTAGCTAAATAAAAAGGAATGAAGTACTGATACATGCTGTAATATGGATGAAACTTAGAAAAATTATACTAAGTGAAAGAAGCCAGGCACAAAAGGTCACATATTGTTTAATTCCATTTATATGTAATATCTAGAATAGCCAAATCCATAGTAATATACATTAGGCTAGTGGTTGCCAAAGGATGGAAAAGTAGGATCAGGACGTGATTGCTGATGGATACAGGCTTTCTCTTTGATATGACAAAAATGCTCTGGAATTAGAGGTGATGGCTGTGTAATTTAAAACACTCTTTACTTTACTTTACTCTTTACTTTAAATGAATGTTATGGTATGTGAATTATCAGTAAAGCTGTTAAGAAAAGTAAGTTCACTCAATTTTACATTTAAGACAAAAGATTCCAAATTGTGGTGGATGGAAGAACATACTCACTCTTCATCAAGGCCAGTACATTAACCAAAGAATGTTTGATGAAGGAGTCCATCAATTCTTGAATTTCCTGATGAGGAAACAACTGGTTGGCTAGCAAAGAAAAGCTGTACTTTAGAAATTTATCTTTTTCTTTCTTAGATGATCTATTAAACTACGCTTTAAAAATAGGATTGTAGAAATCTGAATATAATAGTAATTATGGGAATTACAAATGCATTGAACTTAGCAATTAGAAGAGATATAGTCACTTAATGTTCAACAAATACCGAGTGTATATTATATGCCAGGCTCTGTTGTAAATATATGGGGCATCAGCAAGCAAAATAGACAAGAATTTCCACCCTCATGGAACTAATGTTCTAGTTAAGGGAAAAAAAAACCAATAAAATACACTGGTTAAGTAATGTTTTTTGTATGTTAAAATATATGAAGTGCTATGAATAAAATAGAGTAGGGTAAGCAAGACTAGGGGTGCTGGGAAGTTGCAATTTGATGTTCTCAGATTCAATAAAAATTTTAGCTATATTATATTTACAAAAGACACATGAAACTCAAGAATACAGAAAGGTTGAGTGTAAAGGAATTATATATACACTAGACAATTAGAAAAAAGTATGCTGATATGCCAATATTAGTGTCAGACTAAATGATCTTTAAGGCAAATAATGATGTTAAGGATTCTAAACTCTCTTGGGCATTGTAAGATAGCATATAAATATTAAAACAAATACTTACAGAATTACAGGGAAGAATTGATAAAGCTGTAATTATTGTGGGATATTTTAATGTACCTATTCAATAAATAGAGCGAATCATAAAATAAAGCAAATAAATAAAGCAAAGCAAAGCACAGTAAGGCTACTGATAATTTGAATAACACATTTCACAAGCTTGATACAATGAATACATAGAGAATCCTGCATGTTCGTTTCAAGTGCTTACAGAATATTTTTAAAAAATTCCCCACCTACTAGGTTATAAAACAAGCCTCAGTGTCCCAAAATAAGGAACTGAACATACAGTGTTTTCTGATAATCATTCCTTGAAGTCAGAAAGTAACAAAAGTGACTTTTAAAAGCTCGTGTTTTAAAAATTTAAATATACAGTTAAATAGCTAATGAAAAAGTTATGATGTCACTATAGAAATTAAAAAATATTAGAATGGAATGAATATAATAAAAATATATATCAGATCTTGAGGGATGCATTTAGATTGTCTTGGAACAATATTTACAGCCTTAAATGACTAAATTTCAAAGGAAGAAAGCCTGGAATTAATGAGCTAAGCTTTGTTAAGGTAAGTGAAAATTCTGTGTTGTATTTTAAGGTTCAAGTGCTGAAATCACTTTATTTTTTTAATTGCAAAATTGGGTTTTTCTTCCACTTAATCTCTTGAACCCTGCCTTATTGACCTTCTTGGGTCTCTTCTACCCTTTGAATTGTTAATGAACTCCAGTGACATATACAGTGACAAACTGAAGTATGCTGAAATCTGAGGCAATAAAATAGGTTTACAACCTAGTGTAATCCTAGACAGAATTAATAGTGGTCTGGCATTTAGAATGAGAAAGTAGTGGCTCTTTCTCAGTTGGACCAGCCCTCCAGATATATATTAATAGCTGCATATTATCATTTCATTCAGAAGAAAGTGGCCTGGATGTTAAAGAGTTATGTGAACATGATATGAGAAACAGCATGTGGAATAGAGACATATAGAATGAAAAAGAAAAAACTTCATTGGATTATAAAGCAACAAGGCTCACAACTGGGGCATTCTCTCTGCTCTGACATCCTTCTCCTCTCCCCAGCCTCCCAATAGGTGTTATCTTTCATTTGTTCCATAGTAGCCTGTGATTCCCTCCACTACAGAAGTTTATTGTGTTTAATTTTTATTGTCCATTTACATCTATATTGCTTTTATTAAACTGTTTCCCTCAGTAAGCAAAGACTGATTTTTAAATCATTTTTCCATTTTCAAGCCCAACTGTGGTGCTGAGTACTTAATTTGATCCGTATTGAATGAGTAATTGAAGTTATTGAAGGAAGAAAGGATGAACTAATAAATTAAAGCAGTTGATTATATTTTGTTCTCTGTGGCTCTGAGGATTAGCCCTAGAGCACATATGTAGAATATCCAGACAGATACACTTGGGTTCTGTATGAAGACAAATCTTAACTGCCATGGGCTGGCAAGATGGCCAAATAGGAGCAGCTCCAGTCTGCAGCTCCCAGCGAGATCAGTGGAGAAAGCGGGTGATTTCTGCATTTCCAACCCAAGTTCCTGGCTCTTCTCAGCCCATGGAGAGTGAGCTGAAGCAGAGTCGGGCGTCACCTCACCCAGGAAGTGCAAGGGGTCGGTGAACTCCCTCCCCTAGCCAAGGGACTGTGCCATAAGGAACGGTGTACTCCGGCCAGATACTATGCTTTTCCCATGGTCTTTGCAACCCATAGACCAGGAGATTCCCTCGGGTGCCTACAAACCAGGATCCCGGGTTTCAAGAACAAAACTGGGCGGCCATTTGGGCAGACACCGAGATAACTGCAGGAGTTTTTTTTCATACCTCACTGGCACCTGGAACACCAGTGAGGCAGAACTGTTCACTACCCTGGAAAGGGGGCTGAAGCCAGGGAGCCAAGTGGTCAAGCTCAGTGGATCCCAGCCCACAGAGCCCAGCAAGCTAAGATCCACTGGCTTGAAATTCTTGCTGCCAGCACAGCAGTCTGAAGTCGACCAGTGATGCTCAAGCTTGGTCAGGGGGTGGGGCATCACCATTACTGAGGCTTGAGCAGGCAGGTTTCCCCTCACAGTGTAAACAAAGCTGCCTGGAAGTTCAAACTGAGTGGAGCCCACCACAGCTCCACAAAGCCTCTGTAGACAGACTGCTTCTCTAGATTCCTCCTCTCTGGGCAGGGCATCTCTGAAAGAAAGGCAGCAACCCCAGTCAGGGACTTATAGATAAAACTCCTATCTCCCTGGGACAGAGCACCTGGGGGAAGGGGCGGCTGTGGGCGCAGCTTCAACAGACTTAAACATTGCTGCCTCCTGGTTCTTAAGAGAGCGACGGATCTCCCGGCACATCCCTAGAGCTTTGTTAAGGGACAGACTGTATCCTCAAGTGGGTCCCCAAACCCCATGCCTCCTGACTGGGGACACCTCCCAGCAGGGGTCGACAGACATCTCATACAGGAGAGCTCCGGCTGGCATCTGGCGGGTGCCCCTCTGGGGCGAAACTTCCAGAGGAAGGAACAGGCAGCAATCTCTGCAGCCTCTGCTGCAGCCTCTGCTGGTGATACCCAGGCAAACAGCGTCTGGAGTGGACTTCCAGCAAACTACCACAGACCTGCAGCAGAGGGGCCTGACTGTTAGAAGGAAAACTAACAAACAGGAAGAAAGCATCAACATCAACAAAAAGGATGTCCACACCGAAACCCCATCCAAAGGTCACCAACATCAAAGACCAAAGGTAGATAAATCCACGAAGATGTGGAAAAACTAGCACAAAAAGGCTGAAAATTCCAAAAACCAGAATGCCTTTTCTCCTCCAAAGGATCACAACTCCTCACCAGCAAGGGAACAAAACTGGACGGAGAATGAGTTTGACAAATTGACAGAAGTAGGCTTCAGAAGGTGGGTAATAACAAATTCCTCTGAGCTAAAGGAGCATGTTCTAACCCAATGCAAGGAAGCTAAGAAACTTGAAAAAAGGTTAAAGGAATTGCTAACTAGAATAACCAGTTCAGAAAAAAACATAAATGACCTGATGGAGCTGAAAAACACAGTACAGGAGCTTCATGAAGCATACACAGTATCAATAGCTGAATCGATCAAGCAGAAGAAAGGATATCAGAGATTGAAGATAAATGTAATGAAATAAAGTGTGAAGTCACAATTAGAGAAAAAAGAATGAAAATAAATGAACAAAGCCTCCAGGAAACATGGGACTATGTGAAAAGACCAAACCTACGTTTGACTGATGTATCTGAAAGTGACGGGGAGAATGGAACCAAGTTGGAAAACATTCTTCAGGATATTATCCAGGAAAATTTCCCCAACCTAGCAAGAGAGGCCAACATTCAAATTCAGGAAATACAGAGAAGACCACAAAGATACTCCTCTAGAAGAGCAACCCCAAGACACATAATCATCAGATTCATCAAGGTTGAAATGAAGGAAAAAATGTTAAGGGAGCCAGAGAGAAAGGTTGGGTTACCCACAAAGGGAAGCCCATCAGACTAACAGAGGATCTCTCTGCAGAAACCTTATAAGCCAGAAGAGAGTGGGGCCAATATTCATCATTCTTAAAAGAATTTTCAAGCCAGAATTTTATATCCAGCCAAACTAAGCTTTATAAGTGAAGGAGAAGTAAAATCCTTCCCAGACAAGCAAATGTTGAGAGATTTTGTCACCACCAGCCTGCTTTAGAAGAGCTCCTGAAGGAAGCACTAAATGTGGAAAGGAAAAACTGGTACCAGCCACTGCAAAAACATACCAAATTGTAAAGACCATCAACACTATGAAGAAACTGCATCAACTAACGGGCAAAATAGCCAGCTAGCAGCATAATGACAGGATCAAATTCACACATAACATTATTAACCTTAAATGTAAATGGGCTAAATGCCCCAATTAAAAGACATAGACTGGTAAATTGGATAAAGAGTCAAGACCCATCTGTGTGCTGTATTCAGGAGACTCATCTCATGTGCAAAGGCACACATAGGCTCAAAATAAAGGGATAGAAGAATATTTATCAAGCAAATGGAAAGCAAAAAGAAGCAGGGGTTGCAGCCTAGTCTCTAATAAAACAATAAAACTTTAAGCCAACAAAGATCAAAAAAGACAAAGAGGGGCATTACATAACGGTAAAGGGATCAGTGCAACAAGAAGAGCTAACTATCCTAAATGTTTATACACCCAATACAGGGCACCTAAATTCATAAAGCAAGTTCTCAGTGACCTACAAAGAGACTTAGATTCCCACATAATGATAGTGGGAAACTTTAACACCCCACTGTCAATATTAGACAGGTCAATGAGACAGAAAATTAACAAGGATATTCAGGACTTGAACTCAGCTCTGGACAAAGTGGACCTAATAGACATCTATGGAACTCTCCACCCCAAATCCACAGACTATACATTCCTCTCAGCAGCACGTCACACTTATTCTAAAATTGACCACATAATTGGAAGCAAAACACTCCTCAGCAAATGCAAAAGAATAGTAATAATAACAAATAGTTTCTCAGACCACAGTATAATCAAATTAGGACTCAGGATTAAGAAACTCACTGAAAACTGCACAACTACGTGGAAACTGAAGAACTTGCTACTGAATGACTACTAGGTAAATAATGAAATTAAGAAAGAAATAAATTCTTTGAAACCAATGAGAACAAAGATACAATGTGCCAGAATCTGTGGGACACAGCTAAAGTAGTGTTTAGAGGAAAATTTATAGCACTAAATGCCCACAGGATAAAGTAGGAAAGATCTAAAATTGATATCCTAACATCACAGTGAAAAGAACTAGAGAAGCAAGAGCAAACAAATTCAAAAGCTAGCAGAAGACAAGAAATAACTAAATCAGAGCAGAATTGAAGGAGATAGAAGCACAAAAAACCCTTCAAAAAATCAAAATCAGTGAATCCAGGAGCTGGTTTTTCGAAAAGATTAACAAAATAGATAGACCGCTAGCCAGACTGATAAAGAAGAAAAAAGAGAAGAATCAAATAGGCACAATAAAAAATGATAAAGGGGATATCCCCACTGATCCCACAGAAATACAAACTACCATCAGAGAATACTATGAACACCTCTATGCAAATAAACTAGAAAATTCAGAAGAAATGGCTAAATTCCTGGACACATACACCCTCCCAAGACTAAACCAGGAAGAAGTTGAAAATCTGAATAGACCAATAACAAGTTCTGAAATTGAGGCAGTAACTAATAGCCTGCAAACCAAAAAAAGCCCAGGACCAGAGAGATTCGCAGCTGAATTCTACCAGAGGTACAGAGAGGAGCTGGTACCATTCCTTCTGAAACTATTCCAAACAAGAGAAAAAGAGGGAATCCTCCCTAACTCATTTTATGAGGCCGGCATCATCCTGATACCAAAACCTGGCAGAGACACAACAAAAAATGAAAATTTCAGGCCACTATCCCTAATGAACATTGATGCAAAAACCCTCAATAAAATAATGGCAAACCGAATCCAGCAGCACATCAAAAAGCTTATCCACCACAATCAAGTCGGCTTTATTTCTGGGATGCCAGGCTGGTTCAACATATGCAAATCAATAAACATACTCGATCACGTAAACAGAACCGATGACAAAAACCACATGATTATCTCAATAGATGCAGAAAAGGCCTTCAACAAAATTCAACACCACTTTATGCTAAAAACTCTCAATACACTAGGTATTGATGGAACGTATCTCAAAATAATAAGAGCTGTTTTTGACAAAGCCACAGCCAATATCATACTGAATGGGCAAAAGCTGGAAGCATTTCCTTTGAAAACTGACACAAGATAAGGATGCCCTCTCTCATCACTCCTATTCAACACAGTATTGGAAGTTCTGGCCAGGGCAATCAGGCAAGAGAAAGAAATAAAGGTATTCAAATAGGAAGAGAGGAAGTTGAATTGTCTTTGTTTGCAGATTACATGACTGTATATTTAGAAAACCCCATTGTCTCAGCCCCAAATCTCCTTAAGCTGACAAGCAACTTCAGCAAAGTCTCAGGATACAAAACCAATGTGCAAAATTCACAAGCATTCCTATACACCAATAATAGACAAACAGAGAGCCAAATCATGTGTGAACTTCCATTCACAATTGCTACAAAGAGAATAAAATACCTGGGAATCCAACTTACAAGGGATGTGAAGGACCTCTTCAAGGAGAACTACAAACCACTGCCCAAGGAAATAAGAGAGGACAAATAAATGGAAAGACATACCATGCTCATGGCTAAGATGAATCAGTATTGTGAAAATGGCCATACTGTGCAAAGTAATTTAGAGATCCAATGCTATCTTTATCAAGTTACCATTGACTTTCTTCACAGAATTAGAAAAAACTACTTTAAATTTCATATGGAACCAAAAAAGAACCTGTATACCCAAGACAATCCTAAGCAAAAAGAATAAAGCTGAAGGCATCATGGTACCTGACTTCAAAGTGTACTACAAGGCTACAGTAACCAAAACAGCATGGCACTCGTACCAAAACAGATATATAGACCAATGGAATAGAACAGAGGCCTCAGTAATAACACCACACATCTACAACCATCTGGTCTTTGACAGACCTGACAAAAACAAGCAATGGGGGAAGGATTCCCTATTTTAAAATGGTGTTGGAAAAACTGGCTAACCATTTGAAGAAAACTGAAACTGGACCCCTTCTTTACACCTTATACAAAAATTAACTCAAGATGGATTAAAGACTTAAACATAAGACCTAAAGCCATAAAAACCCTAGAAGAAAACCTAGGCAATGCCATTCAGGACATAGGCATGGGCAAAGAGCTCATGACTAAAACACCAAAAGCAATGGCAACAAAAGCCAAAATAAACAAATGGGATCTAATTAAACTAAAGAGCTTCTGTACAGTAAAAGAAACTATCATCAGAATGAACAGGCAACCTACAGAATGGGAGAAAATTTTTGCAATCTATCCATCTGACAAAGGGCTAATATCTAGAATCTACAAGGGACTCAAACAAATTTGCAAGAAAAAAACAACCCCATCAAAAAGTGGGCGAAGGATATGAACAGACACTTCTCAAAGGAAGACTTTTATGCTGCCAACAAGTATATGAAAAAAAGCTCATCATCACTGGTCATTAGAGAAATGCAAATCAAAACCACAATGAGATACCATCTCATGCCAATTAGAATGGCAATCATTAAAAAATCAGAAAACAACTGATCCTGGAGGGGATGTGGAGAAATAGGATGCTTTTACACTGTTGGTGGGAATGTAAATTAGTCCAACCATTGTGGAAGACAGTGTGGCAATTCCTTAAAGATCTAGAACCTGAACTACCATTTGACCCAGCAATCCCATTACTGGGTATATACCTAAAGGATTATAAATCATTCTACTATAAAGACACATGCACATGTGTCTTTATTGTAGCACTATTCACAATAGCAAAGACTTGGAACCAGCCCAAATGCCCATCAGTGATAGACTGGATAAAGAAAATGTGACACATATACATCGTGGAATACTATGCAACCATAAAAAAGGATTAGTTCAGGTCCTTTCCTGGGTCATGGATGAAGCTGGAAACCATCATTCTCAGCAAACTAACACAGGAACAGAAAACCAAACACCACATGTTCTCACTCATAAGTAGGAGTTGAACAATGAGAACAGATGGACACGGGGAGGGGAACATCACACACTGGGGCCGGTCAGGGGTGGGGGACTAGGGGAGAGACAGCATTAGGAGAAATACCTAAGGTAGATGATGGATTGATGGGTGCAGCAAACCACCATGGCACGTGTATGGCTATGTAACAAACCTACACATTCTGCACATGTACCCCAGAACTTAAAGTATATATATATAAAAATCTTAACTGCCAAAAAGTGGAAGGAACTCCTTGACAGGCAGTACACTCCATTTCTATCCAAGGAGATGTTCTGGCATAAAGTAGACAACCAACAAATGGGGATACTACAGAGTCACTTCATTTTTATTGAATTCAGCAAACTTACTAAGATCTGTTACATGCTAGGATGCTGTAGTAGGCAAAAAAGTAAAACATTTATGGCCTGTGCCCAGAATATCTTATGGTCTATTTGGGGATGATGGTGGTAGACTAGATATTTAAACAGATGTCTTCAATGGATTGTGTGGCAAGTCATAAAATGGATGTTCAGAGTACTGTGAGAGCTCAGGGAAATGTACTCAAATGCTGGATTTATAATTTTATAATCACTGTAACTGACCGAAGGGCAACTTCCAATTTGACTGCAATATGTTTTCTTTTAGTTATACCATCATAAAAACCTGTTTTAGATAATCTTGGGAAGATTTTACACTCTTTTCTTTTCTTTTCCTTTCTTTTTTGAGATAGTCTTGCTCTGTCACCCTGGCTTGAGTGCAGTGGCATGATTTCGGCTCACTGCAACCTCCACCTCCTGGTTCAAGTGATTCTCCTGCCTCAGCCTCCTGAGCCGCTGGGATTACAAGCATCTGCCACCATGCCCTGCTAATTTTGTATTTTTAGTAGAGACAGGGTTTCACCATGATGACCAGGCTGGTCTCGAACTCCTGATGTCAGATTATTTGCCTGCCTCAGCCTCCCAAAGTGCTGGGATTACAGGCGTAAGCCACCCTGACTGGTGGATTTCACACTCTTAGACTTTGCTATGCTAACTGATGTTAGGAAAATCTTTCTTCTGTTGACACTGTTGTCAGTGCCCTGTCTTTGACTTTGGCTAGCATGGGAGAGTCCTTCATGACTGCCATAAAAAATTTGTAAATTCCTTCACTTATTTTGGTAAGAGCCTTGGACTAGGAGTTAGACGTCTAGGCTCTAATTCTGATCTGCCCCTCTTTTTCTATATGACCTTGACCTAAGTTCCTTGATTACTTTGGGAATCAATTTTCTTTTTTTTTCTTTTCTTTTCTTTTCTTTTTTTTTTATTATACTTTAAGTTCTAGGGTACATGTGCATAGCGTGCAGGTTTGTTACATATGTATACTTGTGCCATGTTGGTGTGCTGCACCCATCAACTCGTCAGCACCCATCAATTCATCATTTATATCAAGTATAACTCCCAATGCAATCCCTCTCCCCTCCCCCCTCCCCGTGATAGGCCCCAGTGTGTGATGTTCCCCTTCCTGAGTCCAAGTGATCTCATTGTTCATTTCCCACCTATGAGTGAGAACATGTGGTGTTTGGTTTTCTGTTCTTGTGATAGTTTGCTAAGAATGATGGTTTCCAGCTGCATCCATGTCCCTAAAAGGACGCAAACTCATCCTTTTTTATGGCTGCATAGTATTCCATGGTGTATATGTGCCACATTTTCTTAATCCAGTCTGTCACTGATGGACATTTGGGTTGGTTCCAAGTCTTTGCTATTGTGAACAGTGCCGCAATAAACATACGTGTGCATGTGTCTTTATAGCAGCATGATTTATAATCCTTTGGGTATATACCCAGTAATGGGATGGCTGGGTCATATGGTATATCTAGTTCTAGATCCTTGAGGAATTGCCATACTGTTTTCCATAATGGTTGAACTAGTTTACAATGCCACCAACAGTGTAAAAGTGTTCCTATTTCTCCACATCCTCTCCAACACCTGTTGTTTCCTGACTTTTTAATGATTGCCATTGTAACTGGTGTGAGATGGTATCTCATTGTGGTTTTGATTTGCATTTCTCTGATGGCCAGTGATGATGAGCATTTTTTCATGTGTCTGTTGGCTGTATGAATGTCTTCTTTTGAGAAATGTCTGTTCATATCCTTTGCCCACTTTTTGATGGGGTTGTTTGTTTTTTTCTTGTA